>NW_009720995.1:75163-100894 GCF_000703405.1 Apaloderma vittatum
TGCATCATCTGAGAGAAGCTGAGCCCTCCTATGATATTATCAGGCAAAGGTCTAGCCACACTATTATTGTTCCTAGCTATTCATAGAAAAACACATCAATGACATCCACATGTCCTTCATACCGGGGACACAGAGCAAGCCCCTCCATAAGAAGATAAATGCTTTGTGAAATCAAACCAGAGCCTTCAAATTTTGGAGACCAGTGTCCGAAGCTACCACCCCAGAGCTTCTCATTGTTTTTTCTACCCTCAATATTCACTTGACTTTGTATTTGAGGTGAATACCTGCTTCTTAAACACACATCTGTGTTTCAGACATCAGCATTCTTTATCTGTACTGACAGAGCAGGCAGAAGGAACAAAGACCAAAGAAACTAATCCTCAGCTAATGGGAGATGTCATGTCTCCACAAAATCAATTTGCTGAGGTGACAGCCTTTTTGTTGTTTTTGGTGAAAGCCACAATACCATAGGTAATAGTTCCTCAGAGATAGATTACTGGTTGTTATATATGGAAATGAATCACACCATAACTGAAGGCATATTAATGTTAGTATTTGAGGCCTTCAGTCCTTGGCCATGTGAAAGAGATTTTCCTTGTGAGTTCCAGGACATAATCTGCAAGAAGCAAATGCACAGATCTTGTATGCCAATGATCTTTCCTTCATAAGACCTTTAAGGGACTGATTCTGTTTTCTGAAATAAATCTAGAGTGACATCTTCTGTCACGTAAATTACAGTCTCGTAAAACAAATGAGCATGGCAAACCCCTTTCTTTCCTTCTTTTAACCTAATTTCAATGCTATTGAAGCATTCATAGAGATTTCTACTTTCTAATGGCAGAGATCCCGAAATGCAGCATGAAAAGGACCAGTTAAGGACCACATAAACCCAGAAGTAAAAAGGAAAAATACTAAGTCAGCTTCAGAAGCGTTGTGCGTTCTTGCAAGACATCACTTGCTGCTTCTCACATAGCTGTAGCTGATCAGCTTAGAGTTTTTTTCTAGACTCTGTAAACTTATTTGCAGCATGCGTAAACTTCAGTAAATTGACCTATATGTTAAAATCAGAGTAATGTCAAAGCTTTAGAAGAGTACAGCAAGAGAATCAATTAATGGGAGTCTATTCAGAAGTGTAAATTAAAATAGCTAACCTTAGTTACGTTATGTAGCTCCTTGACAGGTAGGTTACTATGTAGATTCAATTTCACACATGTATGGATAAATAGATATCAGTAGATATAGGTGAATCAAATTATGTAAGAATTTAATGTTTATAAAAAGGCCAAAGTATAATTTATATATAACCTCCGCCTTTGTCTTAGAATTGAATGTTTTAAACGAGTCCTTTAGAAATTAATAATTAGTATTTGCTGAATCTTCACTTGTACTTCTATCTTTTTATGAGTTTGAGGGGGGGCGGTGTTCGTATTTCAGTCGCCGGATTCCTCTACACGGAATAAGTGGGGAGAGCTGTTGTCTGGGCAGGTGCAACATACAGCCTCATGGCCACTCACCCATTGCATGGCACATATCAGGAAAGCTGGAGGAGGATGCAGTCTCCTGAGCCTTCTAATATAGCTGCTTCCCAAAAGCATATTTGAAGGAACAGCAGATGCAGAAGCTAGACATCGCACTGTTGATGTACATCAGGATGAGAAAAAACATCTACTGTATATCGAAATAACACACAATAAAAAATTAATATAATCTCTATATGTCATGTCAAGAGGAGGAATTTAGGTTGATATGAGTTACTTCTGCCTACGACACCTATAGGCTCTGTCTTCCCCATCTATTGGCTCAGTTTATCTGCCTACACTCTCCAACCTTTTGATTTAGAGCTGTGCTAGGTGAATACATCTCACTCCAAAACAAGTCCTGATGGCAGGAATATTATGCCATCCCTCTATATTGCATAAGGGATGACTGTCCTAATTCAGGGCTTGGAAAGAGAATAACAATTAGTCAATCATCTTGAATGAAGATATCCTGGGACAAATTCTGGAAAGTAATATGGGCTGAGAAAACCTTTCCACAGGCTCCTCAGGAGACGGGAAGAAGTCAACGAATTCTTTTTTGCTGCCCAGGGCAGTACACAGAACTTCTGTGCTGGGTCAAAAGGGAGTCGGTGCCTGCCAACAGCTAGCAGCACATACTTGGAGAAGAGATTAAGAATATGATAGGAGGAAAGTCACAGTTCCTTTAATAGTCTTTACCAGCTATCAAGGATTTCTAAAGGCAGGTTATTAGCTTCTCTTTCAGTGCATTGCCATGGGGAGCAAAATTACTCCAATCAAAATAACAACTAAATGCTCATGCAAGATCTAGGCTTCCCAAGTACGCCTGGGTAGGAAACAGTTGAAGCTTTTTCAGTCAGTAAATTTATTCTCCCCATGCCCTCCAAGATGCTGATTCATCAAAACCAACACTTTTTCTAACAGAAGGGCCTAGGATTTTTTAAATTAGTTTTCTTCACTCTTTAGAAATATACTTTAAAAATTATAAAAATATTTCCCAGGGGTGGAGGAGGGGTAAAGATTATTTTCTGCTTCAGAACAAGGTTTTGGTGGTTATTTTGGTATTATTGTTTTATTAAACTTCTTACTGTTGCAACTGTTTATGTTAGAAAGTTAAATAAAGTATTTTGATGGATAAACAACACATTTCTTTCGAAATTTCATTTGATAAATGACTTTTAAAAATTAATTCATTGTCTTACAATAAACCAATATGATTTATACAATCTGTGAAAAATCGTCACAAGGTAGAAAAATTCTTTCTTCTGCAGATGTAATCAAGCAGCAGCTTTTATGCACCTTTGCATAATAGTTTTTTCCCTTGTGTTTCTTTAAATCTGCTCCTCTCTGTCCTAAAGGCAGGCCTTATCCATATAATACAGTTTAGTCATCCCAAAAAAAGTGTGTTTCAGGTTTTCAAAGCTACAAGTGGGTGATTTAGTCTTGAAGAGAGCCTCACCTAAGCAAGTTTTTTTAGACAGTTTCTTTAGTTAATGGTAAGTTAGTATCAGCTGTACAGGATGTTGGTTCGTTCAAAAACAGTGTCTAAAATAGATGGGATTAATTATCTTGAAGACTTGCCTATAGGCTGACTATAGAGAAAGCCAGATAACTACCTCAGACTAGATAAAGATCTCCTAGATATCTAAAACTCTATGAGATTAATGTCTCCTCTCCTTCCCAGTGAAATTAATGAAAACATGGAAGATTTATTAGCAGTGTTTAAGTCGAGTTAGTCTTTTTAAACCCCTAAACAATTTTAGATGTTTTTTCTGCTTTATATTTCTAATATTTGTTTCTCACTAACAACAACAAAATACCCCAAACCTTTTTCTAAATAATTTGATTTTATTGTTTGAACTCAACATCACCAAGCAAATCTGACTGAGCTGTCACACTGTCATCACAGGACCATATGGGAACAAAAAGAGGAGAATATTGTTGTCCCCATTTTGTGGGAGAAAACAGGAAGGCACATAGAGATGAAATGATGCTCCAGGTATTGTAAATTTTTCAGAAATTATCAGTAGGAATACTAGATAGACAGTAAACTGTTATTAGAAACAGAAACTAAAACTAACTAGTAGCACAGAAAATATCCCCCCTATACAGCTATGCAAAGCCCCATAACCAAAGAGTTCATGCATTCTTTTTCAGTACAGCCTATTTTCTAGTCGTGAGTGATCTCTTAAATATGTACACCTGCCTAAACATATTTATGTAGCAGATTATGTCAAAACAAAAAGTAACACAATTCTTAATGAATGCAAACCTGGTTTTCTCCTTTCTTCTGAGCTCACCACCATAATGAGGAAAAACAACCACCTCTGTTAGAGAAATCAAGCATCTTTAATGTAGAGCTAAGTTAAAAGTAGCAGAAATAGTGTATTACATACTACTTTATGTTCATCTTCCATGTCTAAGCTGTCAACCTTTCAGTCTCTGCTCTTTGAAAGAGAGCAGAACTGTCATTTAATAGTCAAGGGATATTAACAATGAAAGAACTATCATTTAAATAAAAATAAGAGTTGTGAAACTGATGTTGCAGCTGTCTGAATTCCAGTTAAGTTTTGTTTCGTATGTCAGACAATAACGTTTCATTCATCAACTCCAAGACAGAGAAAAATGATAAAATTCAGCATGTCTTGCATTTAGACTTCTGGCAAGAAACCCGTAGTGAGCGGGTACATGGCAGGCTGCCCCAAATAACTGACACAAGGCAAGTGTTAGATTTAGCATGTCTTCACTTGACAGCTGACCCAGCAGAACAGCACCTCACTGGGCTGCCAACCTCTTTTGTACCTCTGCTCTCTCGATTATAACGTCACATCCCATTTAGCACTCCAAATTCATGGTCATTTACAGACACCACCCAAGATTAGGCAGTCAGCTAAAAGGAAATAACGGTCTCATTGTCATTATTAGCCATCAAAGTTCTGAAACATTGTCATCTTGTGGCAGACTGAGGACATAACAAGGGAAATAGCCACTTCTCCCTGGCCCTGGGGCCAACCAGGATGCCTGGAGAGATTTTGGGCACAAGGCACATGTGTGAATTGCTGCAGAGGAGTTTCCTAAGTGCCATAGTGTGGGCAGACTGAAACAAACTAAATCACAGCAGCCTTACATGGCAATATCAGGTCTTTAGCTTGTAACACTGTGTTTTGGAATCCCAGCGTAGGAATACTCATTAAATACAGGCCCACTCACTTTTTCACTAACCTGAGGAATTACCAGCAGTTTGCATATTTGTACCTCCTGCTTGGCTACACACATAACTAATGAATAAAAAATAGACCTACAGACATTAAAAGGGGAGCTATAGCAATCTAATACTAATAACTGCTCTACCACCCTAAAACTTGTTTGCTTGTTTTTAGGAGAGCTCCTACAGGAAGAAATTTGCCATCTTGGTTTTATAGTATCACATGCTTTATTCCAGAGCATCTGAAGGACATGCTAAACTCAGCACAGTTCTTTCCAGAGATTACACTGTGTGCACTCGTTATCCGAGAGAACAGTGTGTCACCTTACCTTGAGTCATCACTGAGTCAGAGTTTTAGCTCTTCAAGACTCGGTGTCATGACTTTCTACCCAAAGCTTCTGAACCATACAGAGGAAAAAAGAAAGGAGGGCTACAAAATAACTTCGCTTTACATACACACCTATAGACATACCCAAGTTAGGGGCATATCTGTCAGAGAGGGAAATATTTGAACAAGCCCAGCAACATACCAATGTAGCTATAAGGATCTTAGAGTGAGGATCCAGATTTGTCAAATTTGAAGGTCCATATAAATATACTTCTGGATGTCTTCATTGCCTAAGAGAAGCCAGGCTCCAGCAGCACATGCATCTGCCTCCTCCCATCGCCAGCTCTTTACTAACAGATTTGTACTAGAAAACAGAGTTCATACAAATCCTCAAGCTCTTTCATATGAGATCAAATGATGCCTGAGGCCATTTGGTTCACTTTGGAATGTAAAATATAGAATTACCATTTTCATATATCGCCTGATGGTGGACTGTGGATGGAGCCTCATGGAAGCTAATGACAGCCTCAAGATAAATATAAAGCGAATTAAGTGCCTAATTCTGACTGAAAGGAAAAAACAAGACCGACCACCACAAATGCTAGTCAAATGAGTTGCTGAGCAATGTCAGCAGGGAGAAGTTCAGTAGGGAATAAAAGCAAGTGGATACAGTTGGATTTTCAGTGGTGATATATGCAGGCATGTGTAAGCATAAACAGAGACACACAGAAATATCACAGACACAGAGAACAACAGAAAGTCAAGGGCAGCTAGTTGTCATTTGACCCTGATCTTAAAGAAAGCCAGGAGAGCTTTGTGAGGAGAATGCAGACTGGAAAACAAAAGAGGATGGGAATCATAAGAGAGAAAGCATTCTGCTGTTTGATTCCTACTGCTTCAGGGAGACAGGCTTTTACATACCTTTTAATTCATAAACGTTATCAAAAGAAAGATTGTCTCTCTCCTAAAGATTTCCTTCCAAGAGGTACAACCTGCAGAAACCTAAGTGTTTGCTGAACGCTAGGGACTGCAAAAAGGAGGGATGCACCACATTTAAGCTCACATATGAAGGTTTCTAACCCACCTGTGGGATGCAAGGCCACAATTCTGCACTGATGCACCCCAGATCTGGACTTCCCCAGATTGCTCTGGCCACATGACCCCAACCCTGATTAGGCAGGCAGGCAAAGCTTTTTTATGCCACTTACAGGAGAGGAAAAAGCACCTGAATGTGAGTAATATCACAACTGGGCAGTCAGATAATAACAGAGATGACATAAAATCTAGTCCATAATTGCCTGACACAAAAATCCCTTGAACATACGGGAACAATCAGGGTTACTTTGCACCAGTTCAGCACCACACCATATTACTATGACATTTTAAATCCTATGTTGCATTTTCTAAAACCATATTTTCCGTTCCTTGCAGCTGCAGCCTAAGGAATAAAAGAGCAGGGAAAACACTGCAAAGATAGCAGCCAGCTGAGAGGCAACATTAAAGCAGAAGTATGCCTCAAATCCAAACCCTCCGTGGGATTTATCGAATATAAATAGAGTGGCAGGAACAGAACCAAGGTGCCCCAAGCACTCCCGTATCATGTTTATTATCTGGCATGATACACATTTATCTATTGCACATAAAACAGAAGCTTTAACAGAGGGAATGAGAACATCTTCAGTCTGCCCACAGTAGTTAATCCTGGGTTCAAATCACTTCAGAAAGATGAGGAAAGTTAAATCCTTCCCATCACCATTGTAAAGTCTGAGTTATAATTAGTAGGTGAATGATTAAAACAAGATTGAGATAGAGACACAGACACATGTCAGCACTTCCAGAGATGCTCCATGTGAAGCCCAGTACACTAAGCAGCACTGAAGCACGCTTACAAATCAGTCACAGAGGGAAGCTAGACAATTTATGAATCTAGCTCAGACCTTCAGGCATTTGGGGAGCTTCACTGTGACAGTTCAGCACTTGTGTCCTTCAAGTATCACCAGTGTGAGGCAGCAGCTAAACAAGAAAACAAATCCAAAATTTGGGCCTACGTATTAAAAGCACCAGTGAGGAGGGTCACGAGCTCCAGCTGCTTTGGGTTAATAAGAACCCAATGCCTGGATGAGAATGCATGCCATAGAGCACCCTGTGAGAGGACCAGCATTTCCCTTCTAACAGTGAAAAATTGCACTGCGGATTCTTAGCTATCATGGGTGCCTTTCAGCACTGAGGCTGTGTGTTTGGGTAGCAGAAGGTGGATATGTAATACCATGCCACACAAATGTCTCTAGTGTAAAGTCTGTCAAGACCAATAAAGTTTCACCATGGAGGAATTTGACCTACTACTATAATTCAAGGAGTTTCAGGACTAAGGGAAAGCAAAGGAGAATGTGTTCCTGCTTAAAGGATGGTCTAAGTATTATTTTTCTGAAGCCATTCGTTACTCTATTTTTTTTCACACCCATTAGAGTCACACTCCTATAAATGCTGTCTCATATATTTTGAAGCATAAAAGGTGACTGGCCCCTACTTAGATGAATGAAAACAATGTTCCTTTCTAATCAGATTTTAAAGGAGATCACTAATCAGCAATTTTTGAATGAGGAACAGTAGCCAGCTAATCCATATCCTGTGATACCTTCACCTTCCCTTTTACTTTCTCACTGCCATTGTTCACATGGTTATTTAGCTGATCAGATGCTGAAATGCTGACTTGGCATTTATTCAGGCTACGTAAGCATTTTTATGCAAACCAAGGGAAAACACCTAAACAATACCAAAGCAAAGAGCAGATGCCTGCAGTTTATTTTCCTCGACTGAATTTCAACAAAATTTACATGAGATCCTCTTCGTATTCAAGTTATCGCATTAGGGATCTGGGCTTGTGGTGGAGAATGACAGATGTTTGAGAAATTTGTCCAGCATTTGCAAACGACAAGCTTTCAGACCTAAGCAGAGAAAATGGTGGAGTGGTGGTCACTCTTACAAGACTGGAAACAAGAGAGTGGACTGTTTTAGTGTTACTTTCAGTTGACAGTCTTCTCAGACAGCTCATCAGATGCAGCACAGGCAATTTCTGCATTATGTCAAGGTTCTTTAACGCATTTGGCCTTTAAATCATCTTTGCAAAGTAACTTTGAGAGTTAATATTTTGGTTTATCTTGGAGGTGAATTGCAATGTCATTTACTTTAATCAATTCTGTTGAACAGCTGTCAGCTACTGCAGTCACACTGAGTCCTCAAAAAGTTAAGACACAGGCTCTGCTTCCCCTTCTAACTCTTCTTGCACTATTTTCCCAAGGCATCAGAGGAGATAAAACCTTACTGTCTTCACTGGTCTTCAATGCTGGTAAGAAGTCTGAGACGTCAGGGTTATATGAATGATCTTGTCATTCCTCTAGAGAATAATACTACCAGTAGTAAAGGATAAGTTCTTCTCCCTTGGAAATCCAGTTCATAGAATCATAGAATGGCCTAGGTTGGAAGGGACCTTAGAGATCATTTAATCCAACCTCCCTGTCATGAGCAGGGACGCCACCTCTCGACTAGACCAGGCAACACACGGGGACCGAACGGGAATCAAACCCACGACCTCGGTGTTGTCATTGTTGTCAGCACTGTGCTCAACCAGCTAACCAGCCCCCATAAACAATAGCAGACTGCCCCATGCAGCGCCTCACTTGGATGTGTCTGCAATCTTGGAAGCTTGACTACCCTACGTTCTCCTACAAATGGACCTTGAGCTTGTTTGGAGGTTCTAGCAGGGGAGTGCAGCTATCGTATACCCTTGACCGATGAACGGTACACGTCTCTATTGGGAAAGGTCGTCCTCTTCAACCGAGCACGCAGCTTTGCTGATATCTAGTTAAAGATGCCCCTGCTCACTGCAGGGAGGTGGGACTAGATGACCTTTAAAGGTCCTTTCCAACCCGATACATTCTATGATTCTATGTTTCTATGACTTGAAGGATGGCTGCTACCCTGGCTGCTCCAGCAATTACTGAAGTAGATTTGGTGTCCAGAATCTTTAAAAGGCAGCATGTAAAATGATATTTTACTTTCCAGGTTAGAAGCTAAGCACATAAGTATAAACTGAGCAAGAGCCAAGAGATGCTACCTCTAAAGCAGGCAAAATGCCATCTATCAGCAGTGCTCAGCCTCTCTGGGAGGCAGTGGTTTCTGGCTCATGCTGAGTTCAGTGTCCCATGGGACTCAGAAACTGGAAATCATCAATATCTCCTTCGTGTGCTGGTCCTTCTCTGTGCAATTCAGAGTCTGGCACCCGCAGTACTAACCCATGATTGAGACAGTGTCCACAGCTGAGAGATGTGGGCTTCTACAGCCTGATCTTTAAGAGGCAGGTGTGCAGGACAGGGAAGCTTCCCAGTGCAAATCCAGTATGAATCAAGGGAACCAAGCACACTGGCACACAATCTATTGTGTATCCCCATAGCGTGTTGCTGTCCAAGACTGTAGAACACAGAAGATGACCCTCCTTTGCCAGCCTGTGTTACGGTCAATCTCTTCTTCTGTCAAACGGGCAATTTCTGAAGACCTGGTCTTTTTTTTTTTTTTTTTGTAATCTGGCCCCAGTGCCTCTTCTGTGGTATATTAGAATACTAGCCGCAGGAGAGCCAATGCCTTTCATAATTACTATGGAAGAAGATGTGGAATAAATGCAGTTTCACAGTTATTCTCTCTCCACAAGCAGTACATGACAGCAAATTGCAGACCCTGTTGGAGGTTATTCTTCAGTCTGGTGCCATCAGGAGGAGAGATTGCACCGTAGCACTGCTGACCATACCAGCAGGGCAACTCATACTCCCCTTCTCAAAATCGCCATGTTCTGCTCATGATGACCACTCTTTAACAGTGAGGGAAGGCCAGTACTTTTGGAAATCCATAAGAATGCCTTGGGGCACAACAACAAGTCTGGCTGAGATGGTGTGGGTGAAGCTCTTTTCTAGAGGGGTGGCAAAAGCTGCCTAAAGGGAAATACAGCAATTGCAGGTAACATTTTACCTCACCAGCCTCCACGCTCTCTGTTTTTCTGCCTCTTTCAGTTGCCCTGAACTTTTGTAGGTACATCTATCATTTCCTGCCATTAAATACAGGGAGAAATAGGTGCCTTTGAGGGCAAGGAAAAAAGGACAAGGAACGGGGCATATTGTTTGTTCAGAGTCCAGAACAACCTTCCTTTATTCTGGCGCTAGCAGGCTCCCTAAAAATACATACTAATTCAGGTTAAAGAAAGAGTAATTCACCAACTTTTGTGTTAAATTTTACTTGTCATCTGTCCAGGACATTGTAATTCAGATGTTTTCCCCTCCTCATCTCAGATAGAGCTTTTACTCTCAAGTACCTCTTCAGGAAAAAAGCTTTTACTTTTATGAATATATATATATTCAAATGTATATGAACATATGAATATGAAAATGCAGAAGCATCATGCAGACTTTATGACAGACGATGCACATTAGTCATCGTGCTTCTTATCTTTAGTCATGAGTGGTCATTAAAAAAGCCTTTCAACAGAATCTTTAAGCTTATTAAACATGGTGTGGTAATACATTTCTTATGGACTAGCCTACAGGTATCCTGATACAGTGGTAATCAAGAAATTCACAGCTGCAGCTAAATTATGCACCACTGAGAGAGGATGTGTGCATCTGAGACTGGGCTATCTCTACTGCCAGTGAAAGACTGGTCTCATCCCCAAAAACTTCATTCTAGTCAAAACTAGTGATGAGTGGGAGAAAGGAAGCACCATTAAGCACAGTGTGCATATGCGGAAACGCAATACAAAGCAAAGGACTTGCCCAAGATCACAGAGGAAGAAAGGACTGAAAATTGAACCCAAATGTCCTGAAATGCAGCCCAGTTGCCTTAATGGTAACTTTTTCCATTTTATGCTGTCTTCAATTCTTTTCACTTTATTTGGATATTATGGTGACAGCTGCCTTAGAGAAACCTAAAATAGATGGAAAGCAGGTGTCAAGAATTTGTTGGACACAAAAGTAAGCAAAGCAGAAGAGATTTTCACTTTCTCCAGGGTGTATACCAGCTTGTCTGCTACCTTCATCATAAGAACCACACTACTTTGATAGCTTTCCTAGTCCTTTTCTATAGATCACTGTCATAATTGATAGTGTTACTGTGAAAAGCAATCTGCTGCTGAATTAATGATTAAACCAAAATCAAACCCTTAGTCAGTGTGAATGTCTATATTATTGAAGGATAGTGTTTATTATAAAGGTAATTCTACTCTGTAATGACCATGAAGATTAAAAATAAACTAGTCAAAACAATGACTTTACTGTACATTATATTCCCAGAAGGGACGAGAATGAATTGGCATTACTAGAATAGCCTACCTCAATCATTTTTAAAAAGGTTATGTTGTAAAACAAGAAGATCTGCACACATTTCATACAGCTCCATTTCACCTAATATTTTTCTTTGTAAATTCAAGAGCTGATGACACATACATGTTCTCATGCTTTCTTCATTAACAGGAGGGAGACCTTTTCTTTTTCATCATAAATTCCAGCTGAAGCCAAGCACTCAAGTAGGACAGCAGAGAGAGGAAAGAAACAAGCAGCTTCACAAACCCACAAAAAGTTTTCTGCCTCCTCTATGCACAACACTAACCTTAAAACATGGCTGGTTAAAAAAAAAAAAAAAGCTTCTTGTCCTGCCAACAGGCAGGAAAAGTTACGTGACTGCTCTCCACTTGTGTTCCCAGCAAGTGCAGTATTAAAGGCTTCACTGACCTGGAAGGCTTTTTGGCACCTTGCTTAGCTGAGAAGGTGTAAACCCGGTGAGACAATTCAGGGGCCAGCCTCTTCTTCAGAGTTTTACAGTAAGTACTGTGTTTGTTAATTATGTGGTATTTCCACTATGAAAGTAAGTATAGGAAAGGAAGAAATGGACCTGTTAGAGCAGGTCCAGAGGAAGGCCACAAAAATGGTCAGAGGACTGGAACAATTCGCCTATGAGGGCAGGCTGAGAGAGCTGGGATTGCTCAGCCTGGAGAAGAGAATGATCTGAGGAAAACTTTTAACAGCCTTTCAATATTTAAAGAGGGCTTATAGGAAAAATGGATAGAGGTTTTTCTTTTACTGGGATCTGTAGTGACGGAACAAGGGCAATAGTTTTAAACTGAAAAAAAAGATAGATGTAGATTAGAAATAAGGAAGAATTCCTTTCTGATGAGAATGGTGAGACACTGGAGCAAGTTGCCCAGAGAAGTTGCAGATGACCTGTCATTCAAAGTGTTCAAAGTCAGGATGGATGGGGATTTGAATAACCTAATTTAGTGAAGATGTTACTGCCCATGGCAGGGTGGATGGAATAAGATCATCTTTAAAGTCCTTTCCAACTCAAGCCAATCTACGATAAGATTATTGAAGAAGACTAACATCTTCAAAACAACATAAATTCAATCAAAAATGTTCATCAAGAAAGCAGTGCCTTGGGGCCTGGATTTGTGATCTTTCATCCCAGTGTGCCTGCCCTCACCAGCTCCTCTCTTTGCTATATAAATATGCAGCATTACTGCAGCATGTGGGACAGCTATTCATAGTATGACTTGCTTGCATTATTTCAGTTGCTATATATTCACATCTGATTGCCTTGCAAACCTGGATTTGTTTACACTTCTCTGGTATTGATATTAGCAGTTGTGCATACGTACTTAAAGACTATTTTAGTATAAGGCCACTTAAAGCCTTTCAAGCCAATCAGTGCCATTGAGAAGCCACAATTTACTGGCACATGGGAGACATGAAAATTTTGCCATCTGGAACTGAAGCAAGAAATCTAACCAAGAACATTTTACCTTAATTTAAATAAGGACTAATCCCTGACACACCAATAATTATTCATAAAGCTTGGTCATCTCCCATGAATGTGTTCTCTGTGTTTCGGGGACCCAGAAATGCAGCTGTGGTAACTTTCCTTCTGTCAAGTGAATATGATCCTGATCCATGCTTAGAGTTCGAACCCAGCGGCCCTGCCAGTATTGCCCAGAGCTCACACAGTAGAAGCAGAAAAATGTGGATCAAAAAACCTTGCAAACACTCCACGTAAGGAAAAAGGTGGATTCAGCCCCCAGCCTTGTAGTGCTGAACAAAATGCTTTGGCCAATGTATCTGTTCACCAGCAAAAGACCATCGAAGGTATTTGAGATTTCTTTTGAAGACAAGGCATATTTCAGCATTTGGTAAAGGTCAAAACATTTTATCTGCCATTATCAGAACAAAATAATTTTTTGTTTAGACCGACAAGTTGCCCCAGCATTTACCTTTGGGTTTGTTTTTTTTTTTTTAATATTTCTCAGATTAACTCCAATGAAATATTTTAAGATGAGCAACCTTCCCCCTAAAGAAATCATTTCGGGTCAATGTAAATGGAATTTATTTCACCTAGTGAACTGAAAAATCAATCATTCCAACAGCCACTGCTGTGAGCAACTCAAGGGCAACGTGAGACCAAGAGACAAATTGGGAAAGAACTGACTGATCCTGCCATACTTCTCAATACAGTGCTACCCATCTTTTTCCAACAGGTTCCCTGTTAAAGTTTCCAGCTGAGTCACATCTCTTGCTCAAATCTTGCTAGGGTTGGTGCTAAAATATCAACTAAAAACCAACAAACAAAACAACACAAGAAGGAGAATGAAAGAAGGAGAGCTCTGTCTCTGCAATCAGAAGCTAGAAAGAGTATAAATACATTTTCATGATTTAGTTAAATTAGAAGCCATTCTGAGAAATCACCCTATTAATGTTTCCTCCAAGGCCAGGTAGAGTAGGCAGGGAAGGAAGGACAGTAAAATACTCTTCACAGGATCATGACACAAATGCTAACACCTGTGCTCTCACACTCATTATTTTCCATGACTCTTAAAAGACCAATTCATTTCTTATTTCAGAATCTTTATTTTCATTCTCTGCCTACTCTAAAAAAACGACTACATATTTATCCATTTTTAAATACTTCTTCAGATGATTAACCTTCTCCTACCTCTTTTTTTTTTCCACCTCATTTATTATAACTAGCTTGGGAACAATTTAGAAGATAGAATATGTAGCCTCAAGATGCTTGATATCTGACTGCACTTATCCATATCACTGCAGAAAAATAGGAGCTTTGTTAACTTGTGAGTTCTCTCAAGAAAAACACAAACCAAATCTAGCTAATTTGGTTAAAATGTGTCAAAATGCAGGTGGGGAGGCCAATCCTGTTAATTGATGAGATCTGCAGTTTTCTCCTCTTTCTGCATATAAGGTCAAATGAAAGTAATAAGAAGTGCCATCAAACTCAAGATCCAAACTCTCATACAACAGGTCACCTAGTTCTGTGGGCACCAATATATTCCACTATCAAACACATTTTGATAGTTATGGGAGGAAAAACCTGTTTCTAATTTCATTTTCTCACTTCTCATTCTTTCCTTGCTTTTCTATAGCAAAACTTGGCTTGAGTGTAGGTGCAGTAGCCTCACAAAGACTAGAGATCTGTGCCTGGAAAATGGTAGGATCCCATGAAGTTTGCCATCTGGCCATGGAGCATAAATGTATGATTAGGATCATATTTGACCACCTATGACTTCTTTACTTGGATGACTTTATAAATAGCTTTACATGCAGTGGAAAGATTATTAAGTAGTCCTCTTCCACAGTCTTACTAAAGATTAAAATAATTTCATATTGAGGTGCCAAAATTAAGTAACCCAATTATCACGTGGGTACAGTATTTTCTTATTATCAACAAATTTTTCTGTTTCCCGGTCTGAAATAATTTTTGTATTCCTATTAAAAAAAAAATCTAAGGCCATTGAACAAGCTTTATGGAAGAGTAAAAGGAAAAGAGGATTAAATTAATTTTCATTTATTTGAGGATCAATGCCTTTTGCCTTTAAGCAACACTACTTAAAAGTCAGTCTGTTGCCTGAAAGTAGTGTGCTTTTTATTCTTTGGCACAACTCCAAGGCTTGCTACGACTACAAAGAACTGGGAAAAATAACAACTATTTCTGGTTCTTTCTAGTTTGTTTACTTCTGCATTTGCATGCACTCTGTGTATCTTCAGTTTCATTATTTTCCATGTACCTGTGACTCTCATACATTGCAACAGTAGAATGAAAATCATGATTTTAAAGCCCCAAGAACTTGCAGAGCAATCACAGAGTACGAATTTTATCTGATACTACTTTTAATGCTTTTTTTAAATAAACTAATATATTTCAGGTTGATAGTCTCCCTTTAAATCCCTCTACTCTGATAATCTCTATTTCTGATTATCTTATGCATAAGTACCAGCTTGAATTTTTCAAAGCAAAACCTCATTTTGCTTCTTTCCTCAAAGCTTTGCAACATGCATTTTGGGGGATTT
Organism: Apaloderma vittatum; assembly: GCF_000703405.1. Taxonomy (NCBI): domain Eukaryota; kingdom Metazoa; phylum Chordata; class Aves; order Trogoniformes; family Trogonidae; genus Apaloderma; species Apaloderma vittatum. The sequence continues at coordinate 90,605 of NW_009720995.1, forward strand.
TTCCACTGATGTTGAGATGAGGATTTATATGACATTTCTAAGTTCTGAGAGTGACTTGATTTTCCTCTTCAAACACCCCAGGTACCTCGTCTGCTCTTAAGCATTTTCTTTCATGCCCCAGTTCAGCAAAAGCATTTATCACAGGCTTAATCCTCAGCCAAATATATAAACATGTTAAGTTAATATGAATGCACGCCCTAAAGCTAACATCAAAATGTGTGACCATTCCATCTCCTCCTGACTTCAAAAGACCAGTAGTTCAGGTATTTTCAGAAAGGCAACATATTTCACTTAATTAAAGGGAAAAAAATATTTTTATTTCCCTGATCTTTCAGATCCTATAAAAACTAAAACTATTTCCATCTAACTATTGCTATTGGCTCATATCAGAATAAAAAAATAGCTTTGGTGGTTTTGACAACTGAATCTTTTTATTTCTATTTGATGAAGAGAGCTCCATACTGAAAACCATGAAACTCAAAGGTACCACTGTTTAATGCGTTTGGATTTGCCATCCTTAGTAGTCAGAGCTGGCTGAGAATTTCCCAGCAAAATACTTCTCTGCTGGAAAACACTGTTTCATGGCTCAAATATGCTGCTTTTAGAAGTCTCCATCTCCCCTGCCTGCCTCAGCAGGACCCAGCCCTTTGCTGTGCCCATGGGACAATGAAAAGGAGGAACAAGTGCAAGTGAAGGAGAGAGAAGGACCAGCCAAGCCTGGTGTTGGTGAGCAGGACTGAGAGACAAGGTTGACAGATGTTTTGGAACTGGCTACACTTAACAGCCAGCTGGACTGGAGCACCTGCAGCATTGAGCTAGTTTCAATGAAGCAGCACATTATGGTTCTAATTTCTTCATTCTTTTTTCCTTTGTCAGGAACACTCAGAAGATACTCCACACTAAATTATCTGCAAATTTCACCCTAGTGTTCCTCAATTTCTGTCACAGTTATTCCCTTGTAAAAGACACCAGCATTTTTTCACTGTAGATCCCATTTAGCAAAGCTTCACTCTTAAAAGTAACTTTTTTATGCTTCAAAAACATACATATAGCGATAAAACCTGTAGCTTTGTAAAGTACATTTGTAAATCCTCAAATTTTTCAGGTCCTAGCAATTTCCAATGACAGAACAAGAGGCAATGGATACAAGCTGGAATATAGGAGGTTCCACAAAACTATTAGGAAAACTTTTTCACTGTGAGGGTGACAGAGCACTGGCACAGGCTGCCCAGGGAGGTTGTGGAGTCTCTTTCTTCCGAGACATTCAAAACCCGCCTGGACACGTTCCTGTGTGACCTACTGCAGGTGATCCTGCTCTGGCAAGGGGTCTTCTGACGTCCCTTCCAGTCCCTAACATTCTGTGATTCTGTGTGATTCTGGAAGTTATCTTTTTTATTTCTACTAGAATCGCTGCTTGGGTTTTTTTGGTTTTTTTTACCTTTAGAAATGGGATATCACCATTTCTTACAGTGCCTTGAAATGCAGATGGCATTCCCATTTTAGGATGGGCTATTTGATGTTTGAATTTCAGGATCCTTTGGCAAATCCCTCCTGCTGCTTACAGAACATTTTTGTAAAGTTTATTTGTATGTGTCTTGCTGAATAGTGGCTAATAGAGTTAAATGTGGCACGGCATTCGGAAACATTGCAAGCTCAGATGTTTTCACAATAATACAGGAAAATAAATAAACAGAATGTTTAATGGCAGTGTACATTTACTGTACATCTATGTTTTGTGCTGACTGAGTTTATGTTACATTAGCATGAAATGCATGCCGCTAAATGAGATTCAGTGCATTTTAAGAAACAGTAACAATGATCTTTGAGAAAACCCAGAACATAAATTCCACAGTCCATTGTCAAAAATAACATTGTACTGTTCATATTTTTAAAGGTGGTATTGTAAAGGTATCTTGATTTCTTTTCAAGCCCTGTAAGCATTGTATAAAACAGTCTGTGCTACTGAAATTACCTGGCAATGCCTGATGCTCTGTGATCATTTCTCCTGTAGTACAGCTGGAAATTCAGAAAATCAGCAGTTAGCATCTGATTAGCTGTGCTTAATGATCATAAGTAGCAGTTATGAGAATATATGCCTAGTCCTGCTAACTCAGTCCTGTCCATCTCCACAATAAAAAGGTTTCCCCATGTACAGCCTATCAGCTTGCAGTTAGCTTGATGGTAAGGTACCCATTGGACTCTTGCATCACATTTCCAGTGATGGCAGATTATTTCTTCATCTTCTTGAAGCAAAGCTGTAACTTTTCCAGACTGGTCTGCGAGTCTGGGTGGTAATGAGAAGACTGCTCCTTTTCTAGATGTGAATGATTCATTTTAGAGTAGAAGGGTTTAGTTTACATTGCATTGTTCAGTTTATAATGCATTGTTTGCACTGCAAGTTGTCTTGTTGGGGTTTTTTTGTTGAAAAATCAAAATGTCATTATTTGCTATTTTACTTAAGCCTGCTGTATGCTAATGTGAAAAAACAGATTAGAAGTAAATTAATTTTCTTCAGAAATAGAGATGATGGAAATCTTACAAAATCCACCTTTTAGTGAAGTCGAATTTTAATCAAAATATTATATATATTCTATAAATACAAAATTCTTATTAAAGCAGGTTAAGAAATTACTTTTTTCTGGAAAAAATATAGAGGTACTATCATTTTAGCTTCTAGTCTAAAATATGCCATCCAATATCAATGTATAAAGCCAAAGAATTTGAATTAGATTTAAAGTGCTCTGCTATTTTTTAAATATTAAACTTAATGCAAAAATAAAAGTGTAGTTGTAAGCATTTTGAACAGCTCCTCAGAATGCAGTAAAGTGAAAAATATGCATTATTAAATCACTGGAACTGAAGCTAGGGCTTATAATTAACCATTGCTGTGCTTGTTGAACAGAGTTCCATATGCAGAGAAGGAGTGCTAATCACATTCTCAAAAAACTTGTTCTTAGTCATAATAATTTCAATTTCTTAGTAGTTTTGCACCTCTGTGATCCCAGTTGCAGAAGCAGCAATGTACATAAACCTACTCAGGCATTCACAGAAGCATAGAATCTTTCAGGTTGGAAAAGACCTCTAAGATCAAATCCAACCGCAAACTCAACACTACCATGACCACTAAACCATGTCTTGAAGTGCCACATCTCCATGCTTTTTGAGCACCTCCAGGGATGATGAAACCACCACTTCTCTGGGCAGGCTGTTCCAATGCTTCACCACTTTTTCAGTAAAGAAATTTTTCCTAATATCCAATCTAAACCTGCCTTGAATTCATTTCCTCTCATCCTATCACTAGTTACTTGGGTGAAGAGACCAACACCCATCTCACTGAAATCTCCTCTCAGGTAGTTGTAGAGAGCAATGAGGTCTCCTCTCAGCCTGCTCTTCTCCAGACTAAACAAACCCAGTTCTCTCAGCCGCTATTCATAAGATATGCTCTGCAGACGCCCCACCAGCTTTGTTGCCCTACTCTGGACACGCTTGAGCACCTCAACATCTTTCTCGTACAGCGGCACCCCAAGCTAAACACAGTACTCAAGCTGTGGTCTCACCAGTGCCAAGTATAAGAGTGTGATCACCATTAGTCCTGCTGGACACATTAATTTTGATACCTGGCCACCTGGGCACACTGCTGCCTCATATTCAGCCGGCTGTCCATCAGCACTCCCAGATCCTTTTCTGCTGGGCAGCTTTCCAGCCACTCTTCCTCAACCCTGTGGCATTGCATAGGGTTGTTGTGACCAAAGCATAGGACCCAGCACTTGGCCTTGTTGAACCTCATGCAATCAGCCTTGGCCCATCAATCCAGCCTGTCCAGATGCCTCTGCAGATCCTTCCTACCCTCGAGCAGATCAACACTCTCACTCAACTTGGTGTCACCTCCAAACTTGTTGAGGAAGCACTCAATTCCCTCTTCCAGACCATTGATAAAGATATTAAAAAAGACTAGCCCCAAAACTGAGCCCTGGGAGATGCCACTTGTGACTGGCCAACAACTAGATTTAACTCTGCTCACCACAACTCTCTGGGCTTGGCCATTCAGCCAGTTTTTAACCCAGCCATGAGCTGCCAGCTTCTCTAGCAGAATGCTGTAGAAGATGCTGTCAAACATCCACAGCTTTTCCCTCATTCACTAAGTGGATCAGCTTGTCATAGAAGATTAGGTTGGTCAAGCAGGTCCTGCCTTTCATGAACCTATTTTCAAACACATAGACTAGCTGAGCAGCCCAGTCTGAAGTATCTATCCTGATAAACTTTGCGTCTGTATTCCTTGAAATGACCTCGAGGAAACTAACATATCTACAGGGATCTGCCTACCCAGAATGAACAGTTTTGTTGCCATCTAATTCACTTGACAGAAGCTATGTCTCATTTGGGATTTCCCTAAGGTCCCAGTAGGCAGAGGAGATGCATGATATATGCTGTTTTCCTTTTCTGAACTTTTCTACTTTTCACTGATGTCAGAGGTATGATGCTGAGCTAGACAGACACCTTGTCTGACCCTGAACTGCTGTTTTTTCAAGCAATCAGGACCAAGGCTCTCTTACTTCTGGTGTCCTGATACTTAGGCTCAACACTTGATGTAGCTTAAGTTGTTCTTGACTTAAGCAACTTAAGTTGTTTCCCATTAGTGTTTGCATACACAAGTCTCCTCCTATATAAACAGAATATCCTAAAGAACACACCAGTATATAAACAGAATAGTTGATACACACATAGCATGAATACAGAGGCTTAAATTATGAAACCTCAAGAAAATTTCTAGACAGAAGTACCCCAGCACCAGTGATATTGGACAGTTTGAAACACGGACTGAAAAAAGCAGCTGCAATCTTTACCTCATGAAAAGGTTTATTCCATCCATGCCATGCTCTCAGAGTCCAAACAAAACAAAAACACAACCAAACCAAACCAAACCACACCACAAAAAACCCTCACAACTAGAAAAGTTTAGAAATAAACTTTTAACCAGCCACACTGAAGGCAAAAGAAATGTTGTAGCCGCAAAGCATTCCAGATGGATTTCTGAAAGGCATCTTTAAAAGCCTTCTGAAGCTCTCTTAGCTACTGAGCTAAGCAGTCATAAAAGTAGGTTTCTGAAATTCTTTAATAGCAAACCAAAACCTTCCCTATCACCTGTGCAGCTGTCAGTCTCTCCTCCATGCCTTAACTCTGCTAAGATTGGCAACTGTCTTTCTATGAACATCAGAATTTCTTTAATGCTGCAATGCTCTAAGAAGATATGGCTTTTTCAGGTAATCTAGATCTGTCAAACTGTCCAAAACTACTACATCATTCCATAGTCATTATTTTATTTTGTGACTGTAATAGGCAGTAAAATGCAGTGAAATATTTTGGTGAGAAATCTAATTCAGTATAGCTTAATAAAGTCTAGATGATTCATCATGGCACATTATTTATCCACAGTAATTTACTAGGTAGATGTGTGAAATCCCTTGTAGTCAGTTGAAAATTACGTGCTGGGCCATCTTTGGCTTTCTTTTTTTTTTTTAACCTATGTGGGGATATTTACTTTCCCCATGGCAATTGAATAGTAATTGGCGGTTCCAAGGATTGCATGATTTTCAGTTAAAAAAAGAAAAATGCTGGTTAATGCTAATCATTTTTACAATGCAGAGCTGAGAAAAGCTTTTAAGCTGCTGCTTTTTAAAAGCAAAGCAAATCCTGTTGAAAGCACTCTAATGGTTAAATATACTTTGGAATTTTAAACTTTTGGATACAGATTTGAACAGTTAAAAAATTATTTACATAATTAGAAAAACCTAAGTAGGAAAATTTTAAGAAAAATTTAAGTCAAACAACTGTACCCTATGTGCTAAGACAAGCCCCACTAGTCTGAATATTGGAATAGAGTACTAATGGAAATTTATGAGAAGTGATCACAGAACACTGCAAATGAAAATATTATTAATTAACTGCATGAGAAAACATCATCATAAAGCACTTGGAGTGCTTTCTCAAAACTTCATTACTGATGGCAAAGGCTGTAAACTTAAGGAAAAACTCTTTCTCATAATCGAAGTATCTCTGGTGGTACCAACACAATGTGAGGCTCGTCTGTGAGCAAAACACTGTCTCCCTGGAAACCGCTGGAATGTGTCACTTCATCTGATCCCAAAACAAGAGTTAAGAAACAAGAAGTGTGAAATCCTTTGCTGTGGAGGTTAGCATTTTATTAACACCTGCAGTTTGATGTTTAGCACTACCTGGAACATATGATTTCCCTAATTGCTGCAAAAGGTATTGAATCTCCTTTACAGTTGCATCTGTCATGACTGAAGCCTTCCTTTTACTGTTATTTTCCTGCCTGTTTAACAGATCTTAACCTTGAAACAAAATTATTAGTATCTCCTTTGCATAATTTCCTTATTAACCCACTCTTTGCTTCACTAAAAATTACATAAACACTTTCCTGGAAGCAAACTTAATGTATTTATTCAATGCTACCATTGGGACTTCATCAACATAACTGTTAGGTGTATGTTGGGCATAAATCTAGGATTACTCAAAACAAAGCTACAGTAATAATTTTTATTAGAAACACCTCCTAAACCAAAGCTGTAGAAAAGGGACACTGATAGAGTAGCAAATCAGCCAGCGTGCATTACAACCAACAATATCTTGTTAAAGCTGCTCTAGGTTCTCCCATCTCACTAAAAATTGAGGCTTTCCAGGGAGTTTCTCAGTCTCCACACAAATAATTCTCCAAATTTAGACTGGAATTTCTGGCCACAATCAAAAAGTGAGAGAGAGAGAGAGAGAGAGCTGTGGGGCAGAAATAGTCATGTGCAGGCTAGTGCCTTTCAATTACACGGATGTTTCCACACTATGCGACCTCAATCCATGCAAATCAGTAGTAGAGGCTAAAAGTAAAGAAAACTTAGATTTTTTGAATAAATTAGTGTGTGGAGAGAAAAGAGCAAAGTGAACACCAAGCTCTCAGCTATCACGGGTTGAATGTTATATTAATTTTCTCTCTGTTTGGGAGGCAAGCTCTTTCAAAAGCCTTTAGTTTCCTATGGCTGTAGAGGGGAAAGGAAATTCTCTAGAAGATACATGAGCTACTTCTCTAGAAGATACACAAGCTTCTATCTAACTCAGTTATTTACTTAGTCAGAAGCAAATTTTACTAACATGAACATGTTCCCCACCAGGCCTGTTGGGCATAAGCAGAACTCTGCAGTGAATACAATATTTGCATATAAGACCCTTAGATTCTTCTAGAGTTTGCAGATGAATGATGAATAAGGGAGGACTGCAGAAAGAGTGCCCGGACGCTATACTTGAGAACTGGACTCCATACCTGCTTTCCCTCACAGAGCACCAAGGCAATACTGGAAAAACATCTTTGATCACAGTGTTTGACCACAGTGATTGATCACAGCTGCACCAATGATGACAGTTTGTTCATCCACCATCATGTATGTCTTTGAGTTGTGAATCTACTCCACAAAAATGCTGTAACTGCCAACGGATGGTAAGACATAAAAAGCTAGATAATGTTAAGTGCTCTGAAAATAAACCAAAACATCCATTCCTTTTTTTATGAATTCAACATTAGGAAACCCCCCAAAGTGGAACTTTTCAATCTGGAACTGCCCGTGCTTTAGTATCTCCGTCTGTAATATGAGAATGTCACAACTGCTTTTTGTAGCTTTTTTATGAAAGTGAATTCACTAACAGTTAATAAGCCCTCGATCCATACAGAAACTAATGTCTTTTTCTCTAGAGGACAGTCTGAATGACATGTCAGAGGGCATGGGCTAAGCATTAAGCAGTGAGGGTAAGATGGAATAGTGAATCCCTGTGTTTAGAGATCACCTATACTATGACAAGTGGGGATGGCTTTAAACAAAAGTAATACGTGATCATGAAATTAAAGAGAGTATTATATCTATTACACTGCAGTCTTTAATATCATGATCATACAGTACTAACGTTACAAAACTAATTAAGACTTAATTTCAGTATTTCATAGCTTTCAAAACATAAGTTTGTAGTTCCTTCTTTATGTAATTATATATATAGCTGAGACAATACCCTCTTTCGAGTCTTGATAGGAACAATTTCATAATGCAGCTCAGTAGATAAGGTTAGTTGTAGAAAAGGAAGTATGGGAGAAAAGTGATAGAAAATGAAAAGCCTGATGACCATTCTTTTAAACAGTAATATATTTCTTAGATTTTGTTTCCTAATATATTAGCAAAAGTCTTTACAGAGACACTAGTCAGTCAAGACAGTGATATTATTATCAGAATATGAGGCAGTCATCAACAAAGAGAAACTCAAACAATTATTAAAACCTTACATCCTAATTCTCAAACAGCTGACATTATTTTGAATCCTTCCATGGAAGAACATGGTGTGTCATTCCCAGACTGATAACTTTTAAATTAATATTCTGCTATGCATCCTATTTTGCCTTCCACTGTACTCTTTAATACTTAGATAAATGACCTGCTTTTTTAGCTTCTTTGGACCTTTTTGTAATATTTGCAGTGAAAATAATCTATGGCTCTGCATCTTACAACTACTATCATTATTAGGCGATAGAGAAAACACTGAAGTGGCTAGTATGACCAAATACCAACTACGGATGGATTAAAAGGCATACAGGAATTTACTTACATTCTTAGATGACTTCAGAAATTGTAACTGTGACTTGTTTCTAAAAAGATTGGACCTTTCAAGGTCTTTCAAGGTCCTTTCCAACCTGCACTTTCTATGATACTATGAAAAATAATTTATCAGAACAATATATATTTCTATTAGAGTAATACTTTTTTTTAATAGAACATATCATCGTAGATAGAACTTTAATAAAGAATAACTCTCTTAGCCAACTACTAAAAAAAGCTGTTGAGAAGAGGGGATAAATAAGGACTTTTGTAAACAAACGGCAGAGAAGCGAAAAATTCAGCTGGTAGCTGAGGTGACAATGAAAGGACACATGAATCAAAATCTGAAGAAAGAGATAGTGGGACTTAAGGCAAGTATGTGAACAGCAATCTCATGCTCTCTAGCAGCTCATACTCATATCTAGAAATACAGCTGGAAATTCATGCTTATTAGCAGGAGAACATCACTGGTTGATTTTTAATTGCATAGTGTTTCTGCCTAGAAAGAATGAGTAGAGTAGCACAGTGCAAAATCTTCTGGAATTATTAGCAAATTCCTTTGCAGATGCTACTTCAGAAAACAATTTTAGTTACTTTTGTGAATCTGGAACAAAGAAAAGAACAGCACTGCTAGTATAATGGATAATGTTACATGAGATCTTTATGTTAAGTTTTTTTAAAGTTGCAAATAATCTCTATGCCCTGAAGCTGTAAGCCCTCAGTAACATAACTTACTCCAGCTGCAGCATTCTAATTCTGACGGAAAGCAAAAAAACTTGGTATCTATTAATTTATATGATGAGTCCCTACAAGAACATTATACTAATTATAGCATGATCATTTTCCTTCTTCACTGTCCCCTAAACACACTTGCTTGCAGGAACTCCAGAAAATTAGATGCCTATAGCTCAAGTCTGTAGCAAATCCCCAAAGGGCTCCTTGCTGCCCAGCAGCAAAAATGTAACCAGAGTTGATGGAGTTGTTACACAGCAGTGCCACAAAGGAGATGCTGTAATAAGACGTAATTCTTCCAAGAAACACATTCCCCATCCACCTGCAATTTGAATTGCTTAAGAATGCACCAGAGATACTAACAATATTGAAAGATTGGTGGGGTCAAAAAACCAAACACTTCTATTGGTGCCAAGATGAAAGAGTTAGTGGAAGAGGAAAAAGCAAAGTTTGAAATACCATGAGCTTCTGACATGGTCACAGTCAATCTCTGCTTGCCCCAGAGGTAAATAAAACTTTGCTAGCTGCAGAAACAGAACTTAAGCAACCCTTGCTCCTTGTGGTTTCTATTAAATCTGGGATTTTCTAGAAACAATTTTGTAGCTGAAGATTATACTGTTAGAAAGCAACGCTGTCTGCTAAAATTCATTGACAATAATGATGCAAAAACCATCAGCATTTGATGTAGTTTTTCTTTCCCACATGCTTCCCATATTTAAAACGTAGTACTGAAAGAACAGCAACAAGAGTGTTATGAAAAGAGACAAATAAAGCGGCATAGGCAAAAGAGAACAGCTGCATTTTCAGTTGATGGGGTTTATTGCACTGAGGAGAATAGTTAAGTTGCTAAAGGAGAAAAGAAAGGAGAAAAGGAATAAAGAAAAGCTAAATAGAAAGAGAAAGAAAGAAAGAA
>NW_009720996.1:0-9482 GCF_000703405.1 Apaloderma vittatum
TGCAAACTGCATGAGTTTCAACAAGTCAAAAGACAAGGTCTTGCACCTGGGTCAAGCTAATCCCAGGCACAAATACAAACTGGGCACAGAGTGGGTTGAAAGTAGCCCTGAAGAGAAGGACTCGGGGGTGTTGACAGATGAGAAGCTCAACATGAGCTGGCAGTGCACTCATGCAGCCCAGAAGGCCAACCCTGTCCTCTGTCCTGGGAAGTATCAAGAGGAGCGTGGTCAGCAGGTCAAGAGAGGTGATTGTCCCCCTTTATTCTGCCCTTGTGAGACCCCACCTCAAATACTGCATCCAGTTCTACTGTCCCCACAATAAGAGGGGCATAGATCTGTTGGAATTAGTCCAGAGGAGGGCTACAAAGATGATCCATGGGCTGGAGCACCTCTGCTATGAGAACAGGCTGAGGAAGCTGGGATTGTTCAGTCTGTAAAAGAGAAGACTCTGGGGAAACCTTATAGCTGCCTTCCAATACCTGAAGAGAACCTACAGGAAGGCTGGAAAGGAACTTTTTACAAGAATGTCCAACGATAGGACAAGGGGAAATGGATTTAGATTGAAGGACAGTAGATTTAGACTGGATCTTAGGAAGAAAGTCTTCAGCACAAGGGTGGCCCAGAGAGATTGTGGCCGCCCTCTGCCTGGAGATGGTTCAAGGCCAGGCTGGATAAGGCCTTGAGCAACATGGTCTAGTTGAGAGGCACTGGGTTAGATGATCTCTGAGCTCCCTTCCAACCTAAGCCATCCTATGATTCTGTGTCAACAAGAATATCAATCACTATTATTGTAGCTGTATTAATGCTTTCTCCTTCCTTTTTTTCCGGTGATGAAAGTTGATGAGGCAGAGGAGAGAGTTTTTAAATCGGAAAAGATGCAATATTCTTAATAGAAATTCTAGTATAATTTAAAAACAAAGACCCGATAGATTACAGTCTTGGGATTTTCCCAGTGTCACCAGGGCAGAAACCTCCAGCAGTTACAGGTGAGTCCACGGTGAGTGCTAAGTGCCAGAATATGGTAATTGCTTTTAAATCTATCTGGGCATCATGACTATGTACATGGCCATCCTTGCTTTATTCCCCAGTCCCTGGAGTGCCTCAGCACACTCAACTCAGACCCTGCAGCCAGGCCCAAGCATCCTCAGGGCTGTCTTGCATCCAAGCAGAGCAAAAAGAGACCCATGTTGCAAGATGATGACTGCACCTACAGCATGTTGTCATTCTCACCAGGGAAATTCAGAGAATGTGTTACAAAATAGCTGTTAACTACAAGTTGTGACAGTTTGTCTCATGCAAACCCAACTAAGAAAACCTTCAAAGCAGGCCAAAAAGTAAATCCTATTGTCGAGAGAAGGAGCTACACCTACCACAATGAGAGGAGAAAAAACTTTACCTAACAGTCATTGAACCAACAAAAGACAATGTAATATAGAGCATTAAATGATAAGGATGTTATCAAACAACAAATAGTAGAATAAGGACTGCATGATTCTACTCAAATTAAAATGAAAGGTGGGACAATCCTAGCTCATAATTACAGTCTCTTTATGTTGAAAAGGTCAAATTTTAGATCTGTTTATTAAAGTCAGTTGAACTGAAAATCTCAAGGAACTAAAGGAAAAAGGCATAAAAACCCCTCCAAGTCAAATGGATGGATTAAATCTAAATGCAGAGAAATAAAGGTCTTCATAGACTGTGCTAGACAGAAGTCCACATTAAAAATGATAGTGAAGATGCCCACAAGAAACAGACAAAGGTTGACCAGTAAAGAAAACCACCTCTTAACTTTATACTAAGATAGTGGCAATCAATAGGTTGCTATACAACAGAAGAATGTATTCAGTGCATTCCTGAAACTTGGTCCTCAGTTCAAGACCATTCAATATTTTCATTAATGATGCAGATGATGGGATACAGCATATGCTTATTAAGTTTATAGACATTGACTAAAGCTGTGAGAACAATGGGGGGCAGGACTGATATTCAAATTGCAATTGTCAATTGAATAAATAGCTTGCAAAAACAGTGTTCAAGTGGAATGACAAACATGACGCATAAGACTTAGGCAGGAGTAATCAATTTGCAATAATAAATTTGAGGAACAACTGGTTAAGTAGAAGTCCAGCATAAAAGATCATGAAGATTATAAAGGACTGCAAAATAAATTCAGCAATGTAGAGCTAGTACAAAAGACACAATATAGTACAACATATAAGCAGGAGGATAGTCTGTGAAATATATGAAGTAGTGCTTTCTTTCTTAGTACTGTGTAAAGTGTTTAATATAGGGACTATTTTGAACACTTTAAGAAAGATGTAGACCAGAATCCAAGGAGATACAACAACTGGAACAGTTAGATGTTTAAAATGTCTGACCTACAAAGAAACAGTGAATGAACCCCCGAAAAAGATGGAGCAAAGTCATGATGACAATTATTGGAGGGATATATAAAGTATAAATCAAGAACTGTTATAACACAAGTGGAAAGTGTTCAAGGGAAAAGTAAATACACAGTAATGTATTTAATTTTTTTGCTTGATACATAAAGAATATAGAAAACAGCAAGGTCACTTGGATACTGGGGATGGGATGAATATTAAACATAAACTTGGTAGGGACCCATAAACTAAACAAGAACTTTACCATATTTTCCACTGGAGTTGACAGTATGAAGTACTCAGATGATGTAGAATAAAGGCACAAGAGTGGGTTCACTATAAAACGGGAGCCAGAGTGAGGTGGAACAAAAAGTCGAAGGACTAATGCAATTGATATACCTAAATCACATCTATCCAAAAACTCTGGGAGAACTGTCATATGAAATATACTGTAATAACAATAGCAAAAATACTATCTGCACTTAAGAAATACTAAAAAATAATAGTAATAAATTCCAATGATGTATTTGAATCAATTTTGAAAGAAGCAATAATCAAATATACAGAAATAGAAGAAAATGGTAAAATAAATATCAAAATATAATAATATGAAGTAGGTTGGACTAACCTAACAACTTACTTTCTACAGTATAGTTGGGCTTTAGAAGAACATCTGTAATAGCACTGCATGGAAAATGACCTAGACAACATGACTTAGTACCAGCTACCTAGCAAGGGGCTGAAAGGAGGTAAATATGGGTATTCTCAAAGACTGATTTCATAGCCAATCTTATTCAGCAATATTTACATTAGCGGACTCAGCAAAAAAAGTATGAAGGTAGCTAAATAATATGCTGATAGAACAAAAATTGTGAGCATTGCTATACAATAAAACACTGATCATTACAAGGAGTTTGGAGAAAAGGTGTGAAATACTGCAGTGGAGAGCAGTAGTATAGTAGTAAGGAGTGGATAGGAAATGCAGGCAGAAGATGGGAGGGCATCAGATTGAGGAGAAGGAAGGCATAAATGAGCTATGTTATTACACGTGGTATTGAACAAAGATAATTGCACAGGGCATAGGACACAGGGAACTGCTGTAATGTTCTTTGGAGCTCCATGGGCACATGACCCACATTCAAAAAAAGTGAATTTAAGCTATTTAAACTGAAACAAGTGCACAGAAAAGAAAGCTTAACCGAGAAGAGAAACTGTTTGACAAATGAAGGCTGAGAGGGAATATAATTGTTCCTTATAAACATATCAAAGAGGTAAACACCAGGGAAGAGGAAGAGCTATTTAATCTAAAGGCCAGCATCGGCACAAGAGTGAAAAGGTAGAAGCTAGTCATAAACAAGGTTAGACTAGGAGCATGATTTCTAACCATCAGAGCACTGAAATTCGGGAGAGGCATTAAGGAGCAGCATATCTAGCTATTTTACAGTGAAGTTTTATTGGTTCGTGGAGGTAACGTGTAAGGTGGCTGTCTGGTACCACCGGGGGTTTTAATTCAATGAGAGATAGAAACCCTTTCAATCCTGTATATCATAGAAAAATACAGAGGTCTCTCCAGAGTAGGCTGAACATACATGTATAAACCAGTTGTGCTCATCGCAGAGGTATCTCTTCTAACACGCACAAGGCAGGGCACAAAAAAAAACATCTAGAAGGGTCCACCAGGACTCTGCTTTGATAATAAGACAAATATAAAGAAAACTGTAACATAGAACTTTCCCCTATTAATTGTCAAGATCCCTGCACTATGAGCTTTCCAAAAACCTGTAGCAACACATACAGTCTGACACAGAAATAACTTACCAAACTGCATCAAAGATTTTGATGATCTCTTTAGGTTAAACCCTACCATTCCTATGCCATGATTACTACCTAAACAAAGACCTGCAAAATTGCATTATGGTGCCTTTAAATTCACAAGTATTTCCAAAGGAAGCCACAGCACACATAAACACATTTTACAACAGTAGTTCTATATTTTTTTTTCTGTCTCTTAAGGTGTGTTTTGATCCCTTTTTCTTTCTCAAACTACTTCATGAATAATATTGCTTAAAATAAAATATTATACAAGTTCCTGGCTAAACATCTATTAAATTATATAAATGTCTTAATAAAATATTTTAATTTGAAAAATAGTTTTGATAAAGTTTGATGAAATATTCAATTAAAGTTGCAGTAAAATAGAGATGCAATTCACTGGAAGTAGACTGTTCTTTTTGACAAAAGTTATATTTTAGTGAGAATTTAGTAATACCTCAGACACATATTCTACTCAGCATTTTGCCAGGGAGAGTAAATTTAAGTCCTGTGAAACGTGACAAATGAGGACACAGGAAAAGAAAGATAATTTACCCAAAGGGAAAACAGTATATTAATAAAGGACCAGACCTCAAGCTTCCCGACTCCAAACCCTCTATCTCCTTTTATTTCTGGAAGTGCAAATATAGAAAAAATTATTTCACTGTTTTTCATATCTGTGGAAAATAAGTGATATATAAGACATATTTTGCAAAACTGCATAGGTATTGGAAGTTCTTTTTCCTGAAGTATAAACACTATTTTCCAAGGACTGACATAAGCCTGGTTATGACCGTGAGAAATGCTTGTGAAATTAAGTATCACTTTGAGCTAGAATCCAAGCAGCCCCAAAAACTTCAAATCAAAATCATGTCTGTGCAGCTGTTCTGTGGAAAGATTCAGGAATTACAAGGATCCTAGTCAAGTCGTGTATTAAAAGGTAAACTTTACTCCATGGAAGAAGGATGATATAAGGCCAACAATCACTTAAATTCTCAAAATACAACCTAAGTAAGACTTAATTGGGAAGTGAGCTTACTTCTGGCTGCCCACCCAGGGGAGGAGATTCTTGCTATAAAGGCTTGCACAACACACCCCACATGCTGCAAGGTGGGCTCTCCACACTGGGGCAAGCTCAGTGTGACATTCAGTCAAGTTTTGCTCAGTTTCAGGTAGGAGTCATCAGACAGAACACAGCCCTCTGCTGAAATTAGCTCTCATGTGTTTGAGACCTCCTTCTGGCCTGCTAGAAGACCCCAAAGTATCAGAAAGAGCCATTTGAATTTACGGCTTAAACTTAAGCCCACAGCTGATGGAAGTCCTAACACTTATGTAGTATGGTTTCTATATTGCCACTCACATGGAAAAAAAAAAAAAATCTCAACAAGCCGGAGGTGGGACCCTGGATTTAAGGGAACTTTAATGCTATAGCACTTGTCAACCGCATGTTGTTTTCTTTAAATACTATCATAAAAAGAGAAAAGCAAATTAACTATCAAACAATCACTCTCCAGTATGTTACAGCTAGTACACAAGGAAGGGAAACCTTTTATTTACAGGACTGAAGCAGGAGTCAGGAGATCTGAGGATGTCTATAATAGATGGAATCAGATGGAGTCAACTACTCATGCCCCTATCAGTCAGGAGGGAGGTACCTTCAGTGCATAAACTGGAGTTATGTTAGTACCATGACAGGCCCAAGTTTAAAATCCCTGGAAGGGATAACAAGGCTCTTCGGCTTTCTGAGACAAGATCAGATTTTCCAGCAATCAGGATAATATTAAAAATGAGTGAGGACACATGTCACATTAATGACGTGCCTTATAACTCTAAAAGAGGATTTTTCCATAAGTAAGCATACTGATGGTGGCATGGACACTTCTCCTAGACGACCACACTAAAATACAGATAAATATTATGCAGAGAGACAAATAGGTTTGGAAATAAATCAGGACACTTAAAACATTAATGTTCTTACTGCAAAGGAGGGTCTTTAAAGGACACTTACTAAATCACAAATGCTTTGGAAGAGGAGGAAGAGGATCATTCTCACATTGCAGAGCTAGGAAGAAGCCATGGGAATAAATAGACAGGAGGACTAAATAAATAAATAAAAGCATTTTTTCACTCAGAACAACTGAATTGGGGAGATTATGGCGACATTACATTTACAAGGTCATTTTGTGGAAGTTTGTGGAGAATCGATTCATCAGTTGCTATGATGCAACATCTAGTTCGAGATATTTGTGATCTGTGAAGCTCTGAGGATATAGCTGGATTTTAACCTGCTAATTCACTTTAAATTTGCCCAATTGATAATAAGTTTTCTTGAAGCATTCTCGGCTGGTGGCTGCATCTTGAGCCTTTGGTCAGATCTGATAGAGACCTTTGCCTCTGGCATGCCACAGGTTCACTTTATTGCTGAGGCTCTGCTTCATCTTCAGTCCTTTCCTTGTTTTATTGACTCAGCCAGGAAGTTTTTAAAATCAAAGACAGTTTCTTTTCAGGAATCCTACTATGGACTGTTAATACATGACAGACTGGGATGTCAATCTCTTTTAGAATTTATGAATACTGCCAATACAATTTGAAGATAACAATTAGGAAGTCTTTCTTTGTTGTTATCATATTATGCTCATACAGGGAATGGCCACTCACTACCAGCCAACTTATCTAAAAACCAGCGTTTAATTGCTTATTGTACTTCAAAGTTTCCCTTGTGCCTCACTGCTGAAAATTATGCCTAATCCTCTTGAGATGGATGCTATTTACCTATGTTCAAAATGGGCATTACTGAGAAATTCCTTAACTCTGAACTTCCCTGTGATGCTGATTATCTGTGCAACCTTGATTAACAAACCAGGTAATTTCTCCAATGCCTCCAAAAAAAAACCTTCTCCAACAGTAACAAAGAATGTACATTTGATAGAAGCAGAATGCAGCCAGACACAGAAAGTTTCATAGGACTGGTTTCCAGGTGCAAATGGAATTCTGTGCTTTTGGTGCAAGAAAATATTTTGCTTGCTATTTGATCCCTAAAAACTATGAGCTGAGATCTGAAGGAAACACAAAACTTATAAAATTACAGTAAGAAATGTCGACACTGATCAGCTTTTGTAGTTATTCTTAGTCAAGAAAGGTCTTCAGAAATTCCTGTGTATTAAAATTTTTAGTGTCACAGAACATATTGTGTTCTCACCTTCTGCACAAGTATCCAGGAATAGGCATAATAGAGGAAGTTAAGCAAAGCATTTCAACCTCAGTTAGACTTTTCTTGCTTTTGTGAGTTTCAGTAACACAATTAAAGTTGTTTGTAGCAGGTTTTGTCTACTTTAATAGTCTAAGGGCTTCAGCCACTCTAAGTAGGTCAAATATACACAAAACCTTTCAAATCCAGAACTCGCAGGCCAAAAAAATCCAACTTAGTTCAAAATGTTAATATCTTTCCATAATTCACTTTATTGCCCTTTTATAAAACTCTGCCACTGATGTCGCCATAAAGAGATGTATATACATACAAGTGCAACATAATGGACT
The DNA here is from genome assembly GCF_000703405.1 of Apaloderma vittatum. NCBI lineage: Eukaryota > Metazoa > Chordata > Aves > Trogoniformes > Trogonidae > Apaloderma > Apaloderma vittatum. The sequence continues at coordinate 7,731 of NW_009720996.1, forward strand.
TTCAGGAATTAAGTCATTTAACAAAAAGAAACCCAAGACAAGTACTTTACATTACACATTTATGACTTAGTTCGCTAATTAAAATAGACAATAAATATGTTCACATGAAAGGCACCCCATATGATTTCTTGTCTCAACTCAGTGACTTCTATTATTTCAGTGCTCTAAAGGAAACTATATTTATCACAACTAATTATCCAGATAATTCCTTGAAACGGTCCTTTCATTTAATTATCCTCTAGCTCAGGGTCTCCCGTAACTAACAAGAAACAAGCCTGAGAGACAATAACTTGTAATCCATACCATCAAAGCAGCTCAGCTATGAGGCTTTGATAAGGAAACATGGTGTTTTGTAACTGGGGGCCTCAAAAAGAGGCACACTGTGGAAGCTTTTCAAAGCTGTCATTTACAGTAGTCTTTGTGTGTTTGTTTCAATACCTCTTAATCACTGATTTTACCGGCAGCTGCTTTCTTCTATTTGATAACGCATTCTCTCCCTATCTTGACCCACAAATTTTCCACACAGATCAGACAGATTTATAGACCTCGCATATTGTGCGGGGCACCGAATGTTGCACAAACAACATTTTAGTCTGATTAATGGTTTCATGCACCACATTGGAAGCGACTTGCTTGGCTCCTTTTTCTATTACCTTAGTCAGTTCCTTTACGGAAGTTAATCTTGCCCATCATATCACATTTGTCTCAAGGTGACTATATTCTTCATTCATCCTTTTCCCTGCCTCACTTCTTGCTTGCCTTCCTCTCAAAATGCACTGGGAGCCCTATGCTGCAGGCAGTCTACTCCGCTGCACTCTCACCACTGCCAGGGGATGTGCATACAAACTGCTCAAAAACATGTCAAGAAGCTTCATCTCGGGTCAAGGCTCTGGATGGAGATGTGAAGGTGCACACATTAACCAATGAGAAACTCACAGGACTTCTCGACTGCACTGAGAGACTGGGCAAAGCAGAGAAGGTGGGGCAGAAATGACAGTGGAGACTTCAGGCCACCTGGAGCAAGCATAGAATCAGAGGGGATACTTTTGCCCACTTTACACTAAAGAATGGGTTCTTTGATTGCTTTCTGACTTTTACAGGCCGCCTTAACTTTCCGCAATGTGCTAGGGAATACTTATGTGCAAAGAGGGCAAGTGTAACACTTCAGTCAGAGAGAGCACAGTGACCTATTGGGGTTAATACGTTTTTTGCCAGATAGTGAATATTTTCAGTTACAGAGTGTCATTGTGTCAAGCACAATAGCACCTTTCTGTTAGACTGTGTTCCCACTCAGTGCAAGATCCTTTGTGGGCAACCACAAGCAATATTGCCTTGCTCTTCCTACAAGAACTCCAACTAGCTGCTGGAAAAAAGTAATGAAACTTGTGGTGAGATGAAAGACATCCTTCAGGGAAAGACAAGTATATTTTTTATTATTTTTTTTTATAGGCTAGAAGGGACCTTAGAGATCATCTAGTCCAACCTTCCTGCCATGGTCAGGGACACCACCTCTTGACTAGACCAGGCAACACATTTTGTCCATCTACATCCTCCTAGCAAATACCCTTGACAGAAAAAAGTGGAGGCCCACCATGAAATTAACAGAATCACAGAATGTTAGGGGTTGGAAGGGACCTCAAAAGATCACCCTGTATTGGGTTGGCCTGGTCAGATTTTGGTGGTGGGGTGGGAGCTGTAGGGTGGCTTCTGCAAGAAGCTGCTAGAAGCTTCCCGAGTTTGATAAAGACAATG
>NW_009720996.1:9513-9904 GCF_000703405.1 Apaloderma vittatum
CTAAAAAGAGACCCCCGCCGCTGGCCAAGGCTGAGCCTATCAGTAAAGTGATAAGAGAGGAACACCTCTGTGATAACATATTTAAGTACAGGGAGAAAGAACTGTGACACAACAACTGCAACAGAGATGGAGGAGCGAGAATCTGTGAAGACACCACGGTCAGTGAAGAAGGAGGTGGGGAGGATGGGGTCTTGGCGCCAGAGCAGAGAGTCCCTCGGGTCGTGGTGAAGATCATGGTGAAGTGGGTTGTCCCCCTGCAGCCCATGGGCAGGGTGTAGATGTCCACCGTGGGGCAGAGGACCCCACGCCATGTGGGTGGATGCCTGAAGGGGGCTGTAGCCCGTGGGAAGCCCGCGTCGGAGCAGGTCGCTTCCGGCACCTGCAGGCCCGG
>NW_009720996.1:10124-11764 GCF_000703405.1 Apaloderma vittatum
AGAGCATGAAGCTTGTCTCCCGTGAGAGGGACCCCACAATGACCCTGGGAAGAGTGAAAAGTCCTCCCCCGGAGTGAAGAAGAAGTGGTGGAACCAACATCAGATGAACTGACCGTAACCCCCATTCCCTGTCCCCCTGCACCACTTGGGGGGAGGAGGTGGAGAAACTGAGATTGATGTTAAGTCCTGGAGAAGGGAGAGATGGGGAGAAGGTGTTTTGCTTTTGAGATCTGTTAATTTTTCTTATTTCTCACTACTCTCCTCTGATTTGTTCTTAATAAATGCAACTAATTTCCCCAAAATTGAGTCTGTTTTTCCTGGGACGGTAAATGCAAGTGATCTCCCTGTCTTTATCTCAAACCTGGAGCCCTTTGAAACGTTTTCTCCCCCGATCTAGCGGAGAACAGGGGGTGAGAGAGCAGCTGTGTGAGCACCTGGCTGCCAGTCAGGGTCAAATCATGACACACCCTCACAGTGAAAAGTTTTTCCTAATGTTTTTGTGGAACCTCCTATGCTCCAGCCTGCACCTGTTGCCCCTTGGTGATGTCCAATGATAGGACAAGAAGAGCCTGGCTCTGTCCTCCTGACACTCCTCCTTGACATATTTATAAACATTTATGAGGTCACCCCTCAGTCTGCTCTACTCCAAGCTAAAGAGACCCAACTCCTTCAGACTATGCTCATAAGGGAGGAAATTCCTTTAATCATCTTTGTGGCTCTGCGCTGGACTCTCTCAAGCAGTTCCCTGCCTCTCTTGAGCTGAGGGGCCCAGAACTGGACACAATATTCCAGATGCAGCTTCACCAGGGCAGAGTAGAGGCAGAGGAGAACTTCCCTCGACCTACTAGCAACCCCTCTTCTAACAAACCCAGGGCTGCCATTGGCCTTCTTGGCCACGAGGGCACATTGCTGGTTCATGGTCATCCTGCTGCTGTCCACCAGGACTCCCGGGTCCCTTTCTTCTATGTTGCTTTTCAGCAGTTCAGTCCCCAACTTATACTGGTATATGGGGCTGTTTTTTCCTGGCTGCAAGACTCAACACTTGCCCTTGTCATGAGACCATGAGATGGTGGAACTTGAGATCCTAAGGGCAGCTAAGAGGGGGAAGCTCAGCAAGCTTGATACCCTTGATTTCAGAAAAGCTGACTTTCACCTCTTCAGGAGCCTCCTTCGTAGTGTGCCATGGGATAAAGCCCTGGAGGGACTGGGAGCCCAAGCTCAAAGGCACTGCATCCCTAAAAGGAAGAAATCAGGTGAAAACACCAGGAGACCTATATGGATAAACAAAGAACTCTTGGCTAAAATCAAATACAAAAGGGGAACACACAAAGTGAGGAAGCAGGAACTGGTAACCTGGGATGATTACAAGGAAGTTGCTTGTGTAATCAGAGACCAGGTTAGAAAAGCTAAGGTCCTGGCAGAGTCAAATCTGGCCAGCAATATTAGAAATAACAGAAAAAGATTTTACAGGAACGTAAGAGAAAATAGAAAAACAAGAGAGAATATGGGGCCTCTCTAGAAGGATGCAGGCGACCAGGTTACTTAGGATGCTGAGAAGGCTGAAATATTCAACAACTTTTTTGCCTCAGTTTTCACTGGCAACTACTCAAACCACATCACCCAAATCACAGCGGGTGTTG
>NW_009720997.1:0-1170 GCF_000703405.1 Apaloderma vittatum
TATTGTTTCATTAAAGCTGTTGTAGTTTTTGGGTTTTTTTCTCTAACCTGAAAGTCTCTCTGCTTCATTCCCTTTTCCTTCCCATTTTGAGGGGGGAAGAGGGAGTTAGAGAGCATCTGTCCGTGTTATAGGCCGGCCCAGCCCTAACCTGCAACACAGTCCTTCAGAGTTTTCACAGTTAGTACACATTTCTTTTTACACAACAGCATGAGGCAGCAAGGTATCATTTCTTCCACATTTCATGAATGAGGTGCTGGAACACAGATGGAATGAAGACCCAAATTATCCACTGATTGTATCTTTTTCTGGCATGTGATGTTTTTAGAATATCAGTCAGTTGTATTATACTTTCAGCTCTTCCACAATTCAAATCACGTACAAAGGAAATGAGGGGTGTGCAGTTTATGCAGAAGACCTCCCATCCTGGACTCCTCCAGGTAGGAGTCTTCAGTAGAGGCAGAGGCAGAAACAGAGCCTAACTCTTCAGGACAGAGAAGTGAACAGCTTTAACACTGACATCCTCCTTTTTGTTCTTACATCTCCATGGCTTATTGATATTAGACCTTTCATCTTGTGCAAGCAGTGGTGTGGGAAGCTACAGAGGATGTCTTTTGTGACTATCAAGTAGATAATCTAATCAAGTAGAGGAGGCAGGAGATCTGCATGGTTAGGCAAGGAGCTCCAGGAAAAACTCAAATGGAAAGGGGAAATTTACAGTAAGTGGAAAAAGGGTCTGGTTAATTGGGAGGTTTATAAAAATGCACCCGGAGTATGTAGAGAATCAACAAGAAAGGCCAAGGCTCTCTTGGAATTTAGTCTGGTTAGGGAAGTGATAGAAAACTAGAAAAAATTCTTTAACTACATCAATGAGAAAAGGAAGAGTAGGGAAAAAGTGGGTCTGCTTCTAGATGGGGTGGGAGAAATGATAACAGGATGAAGAGAGAGCAGAATTACTGAATGCCTTCTTTGCCTCAGTCTTTGCTCCTAAGGCCATCCCCCCAGGAATACCAGTCACTAGAATTAAGGGAGCAAAACTGGAGCGAGGATGACTCTCCACTGGTCAGTGAGGATTTGGTTACAGAACTATTACAAACCTGAAAATGCACAAATCTATGGGCCCTGACGGGGCGCATCCACGTCTGCTGAGAGAGTTGGCTGATGTTGTGGCTG
>NW_009720998.1:0-8266 GCF_000703405.1 Apaloderma vittatum
CAGCCCCGGGAGCGGCCCGGCCCCGCCGGGGCCCTCTGCCGCCGTGAGGGGTCGCCCCGGTGCGGCGTTCCCCAGCCCTTCGCTTCTTTCTTCATTGCAACGAGGTTGTCCCTTCCCGAGCTCAGCCGATACCTCCGTAACCATCCAGCGATGCCTCCCGCCCCCTGCCGCTCTGCTCCAGCTTCACAATTAATAAAAGTTTGTTGTCTGTAAACTTGACGTGATGCTGAACTCGTACTGGGCTTGATGAAGGAGTTTCAGTTTGGTCCGTGGTACACAGAAAGGCAGTTCAGTAGCACTAGAAATCATTGTAGCCTTTTCCTCTCTAAGTTTCTTGGGCATGTTACCATCCCAGCTCTCTCTTGGCGTCTTTTTTTTTCCTGTTAATTCGCTGTGAGAGCATAAGGCTGTGTAATGTTACAAAGATTTCTCAAAAGAGGCAAAAGCTGCCATACTGAAGAACAGGAAAATGATAGAGCAGAGACATCCCAAGTCAGAAGTGGTTAATTAAAAAAGCTGAGCATAGATTGTCTGAGAAGCTGGGCTGAACAGCTGTGGAAGCACTGGGGTTTGGAGGCCTATGAACAGTGGAACAAGTACAGAGGACTGAGCTGGAAATTGCAGCGAAGACTCTATACATTCCTTCAGTGACTTGTGATCTTCTATGTGAATAGGTGTATTGTTAGGATTTACTTTTAGACTGCCTGTTTAGTTTGTATGTATGTGGTTTACACGTTTATTAAAGCTATCTTTTGGAAACAATTCTAATTTATTATATCATTTTTCTTTTCAGAATATTGAATACATGTTTGGCATTGTTGGTATTCCAGTTACTGAAATTGCAATTGCAGCCCAAGCAATTGGAATAAAATATGTAGGAATGAGAAACGAACAAGCTGTAAGTACATATCTGGAAAATCTATAACATGTAAGAGAGGCAAACACATGAGTATGTTTAAAAGGTGTATTTGATTCCTTTGAAGGACTTGGAATTCAGCAGTATTTATATTCCTGTAGGCTATTTAGCAAGTATTCTAGTTTTAGCTTTGGTTATTAACATGATTAAAATTAATTTCCTCACATGTATAATTAACAGAGAAGATTGCTTTGCACTGCTAGATGAGATGCTGTTCTATTTATCACTATTCACTAGACTGTTTTCTGTTAAGAGTGAAAAAGACATGAAACATTCTGCTGTGTAAAGGGTGAGATACTTTTGCTTAGGGAAATAATAATAAAGTGAAGACATGTTTTAACATTAAAATGTCAGTGTTTCTCTTCTTTGGGGAGTGGAAAAGGATGAACAAATAAATTTCTTGTAGTGGGTTTTGCTTTGTTTTTTGTCCTCAGTGATGACATAGAGTAATTACTTGGCAAAGGAGAAAGTAAAAGGTTACACACAGTGTATTCAAGATATACTTAATATTTATATATGTCATAGTTTTAATTGTCACAGCTTAATAGTTTTGTGGTCTGGCTTTGGAGGATGTGTGCACAGGCAGTTGTGTATGATCTGAAATACACAGAAAACAAAGTTTGTCCAGGGGTTGAATTTCTGCCTCATTTCTGGGCCAGATGTAGCAAAAGCCCATAAAACTTTAGAATAAGCTGTTTGACTAGATAGATCAGATTAAAGCATGGAGTTAAAAGCTAAGTCATGCTACCAATATTCATTAGCTAATCTTCTGTGTCCTGTACTATGACATGTTTGCCAGAAGCAGTTTAACCTGTGTCCCATATGCCCCTTGAACACTGAATAGTTGTGTTGCAACTTGATAGGGTCATATGTTCTGTGTATCTGTTCCTGCGTAATCAGGAATTGCTATGATTGTTTAGCAGACTGATAACCCAGGTTAGTTTTAAACTTAAAGAAAAAAATCATCTACTAGATTGTTATTGGCTAACAACATACATTGCTAACGTTTAGTTCTTAATCTTTTAATAGTAATTAACACTACATATTCAAGGCAACATATTGGTAATAGTATCCTAAGTTAGCTGTGAGTGTATGATATGCTGGAGCTGGTGCGGCGTAGTTACTGCTGATGGTGCTAGCTGTCAGCTGAATCAGGCTCAAGAACCCTTCGGTAAGCACAGCTGGAACCAAAGTGGGCATCTATTGTTCTCCACCTCTTGGATTCAAGATACACCTTTTTATAAGACATTTTGGTCTCTGAACTGATCTTACCCATTGCCCTCCATGCCTGGACTGTGGACTGTGTGCTGGTGGACGATGCTTTCTTTCCCAGGCCAAGATGGGTACCTTATCCTGTTGTGCATCTTTTGTTTGTTTTTTGTTCTGCTCTGGTTTTCCCCCTTGCTTAGCTATTGCTGCTTTATCTAAAGCGAAATCAGTGTTTTCACAGATCTCCAAGTTGTGCTTTTTCAGTGACCCGTAACTTGCCATTAGCATGTTTTTTGTTATTTTGGGACCCTGCTTTCAACCTGTGTTCTTATTTTCAAGACCTGCACTTAAGTTGTATGTGGTAACTAAAGACACCATATACCGAGCCCGGGTTAGTGACAGATTCTCCTGATAAGTTGGTCACCAGCCTTAGAGGCCAGTGTTGAAACATTGAGCATTAGGTACAATTAACGGGCATGGTGGTGTTGTTTTAACTGAACCACTGGGTACAAAAATGCTTAACTATGATTTACTTGCTATCAGTTTGCCTGATGTTTAAGTTGAAAACAAACTAATTAAACCCTGTTTAGTGTGCTTCTGTGGGAGGAACAGGTCTGTGCTTTGGCTACAGTTGAAACTTATATACAAGAGATTAAATGTATATGTAATAATTATATCATTAACTCCTATATTTTCAATAGGCTTGTTATGCTGCTTCTGCTGTTGGATATTTGACTGGCAGGTACATTCTGTATTTATTAATATTTACAATACTATAATTTATAATATTAACCATGTTAGACTCAACAGAAGTGGGGAACGTTTTTCTGGTTTGGAGTTGGGTTTGTTTTTTTAGTGTGTGCAGTTGTAGGGCAGTTAAATTGCAACATGAATTTTAAAATAATTCTCAGTAACAGTTGTCAATATCTCTGCTGCTGTGATTCAGGGCAGGAGCAAGGAGGTGCTTAAGCTCATATAATATTGTCCATCTTAAAGCTTACTTTATGTTTTCCCTCTTAATATCTCAATAGTACCTTAACACCATTGATGTGAGGGGCAGAAATCATGTCACCATTGTTTGTTGCAATTTGGTGGACCTGCTGTACCTCAATCTCGTCGTCTGGGGCTATTGTTCAACAAATACCTTATCAATGCCGAGACTGGTCATTCGCCTTCCAGTCTCCCTCATGCTTCTCCTGATGCAAAGTTCTGGCTTTTCCTCTTTTGCTGCATTTCGCTATTAATGTTGCTGGGATGTGTTCTGTGGCCTGTGACTTTGCGGTGAGCTTCTTGGGTATCCCTTGGATCCTTTTCTAAAACAAACATCTGGTGTCTGCTTGCTCACAAATGGGGACCTGGTGATGCAGGTGATCGTTCCTTATTCTGTCTGCAAGCTTGGTGCTGGTGCTACACAGTTCTGTAGTTTTTCTTCCTTTGAATAATCCTGGGGAAATAAGATGGTTTTTTTCTCTCTTTTTTTTTTTTTCTTTCTGATCTGTAAAGAGTCTGTAAAGCTACTAAGGAATGCTCAGTAGTTAATGATCATCTTTATCTCATCACCTGGAATAACAAGTGCCTCTGCCTGAATTAAACTGCAGTAATATTTGTGTTGAATCAGGTGCGCTTCTTCCTTTCTGAGCTTTCTCCATTGATATCTAGTTCTGAAGTGGAACTGAGAAAATTGCAGACATAAGTGGCGTACCAAATTCTGTATAAATGCTAGGTGATGGAGCAGATGTGATAAAACAAGTAAGGAGCTGTGTTGTGATGAGCCTGCATATGTTGCAGACCTCGTGTGGGTGGCACATAACAACTGTTCACTTGCTTTTTCGACTGGATTGATACAGCTAGATGATTTCCGATTCCCATGTCTATCTTTTGCCCTTTGTAAAAATCTCATGCCATTCATGCATTGTGATGACATGAGTAAAACTGTAGTATTTTATACTTCAGCATCTTACTGATTTTTGTTGGTGACGTATTTGGTGTTCCCTGTGCTCACTTTCCTTTTATGTCTGTGTCTTTTTTTCTTTTTCCTTTTCTCTAGACCAGGAGTATGTCTCGTAGTGTCTGGTCCAGGTTTTTTACATGCCCTTGGTGGGATGGCAAATGCAACAATGAACTGCTGGTAATTTAACTACATTTTCCCTTTAAAATTCTAATGATTGTTTGCTGTTATTTTTTGCAAATGTTGAGCTTCACAGTATTTAGTATAGGACTTTTTTTCTTTCTTGTGAGTAATGAGAAGATAATTCTGATTAGCCCTAAAAGTAATTTTTAGTTCTAGTTTTTTGTATTCTTGTGGATAAAATTCTCCTTTTTGTTTTACCCCATTATGCATATATTGGAAAACATATCGGTGCATCTGATTGTACAGATACATTTGAAAAATAAATCAATATTCAGCTTGCAATGCTTTATTGATCATGGAGAGAGTATTAGAGGTTTTTTTCTAAATTTAAATCCACATTGCCTTTGACTGACTGTATTTCATATGTGAACAAATTGACAGCTGCATTGTTAAAATCCATATTTGCTTCCCACGCAGACATTTAGAGCAGTAACTTGGTATTTAATTAAATGATGTACAGAGGGACAGCATTTACTTCCACAGGCTTTCACTGAGACTTGGCAACTTTGGCTGATCTGCCCCCGAGAGCTGTTCAGAAAGCCACGTGAGGTATTTTGAGTAGAAGCTCTGGTAACACCAAAGCCCTCTGGTCTGGAGCATTAGGTTGGCAGTGGCTGATGGACAAGGGAAGCTCGATAATGGGAACACTAACAAATCAAGTCTCTTGACACGTTGAAAAAACACCTGTAGTGTTCAAACTATTTTTTTAAAAAATAGGTTATTGACCAAAGTTTCACTGCCCCTATGGGACCTTAGATTAAAGAAATAGCGTATGAAAACCTTGCCTTTGAACTGTCATGGATTTGGTTATAACAAAGAAGCATTCATTGCACACACTATGGGTTTGCAGGAGACATCTATATTTTTCTCACAAACTTATTTTTGTCTGAGATAAGGTCTGTTTGCCTGACTTAGTCTTGCGTAAACCTGTACTCCTGGCAAAAGCTGAAGGGAGTGGCTTATATAGTTTGGCCCAAGATTTGACAATATGGTGAGAAGATGGGTTTTCACTGACCAAATCACAGTGTTTGACCAGTGATTTTTTCCATTGGTCACATCAGGCTTGACTTTTGCCCACCGTGTTCGAAAGGAGAGAAGTAAGCATTCGCAAACTCTAAATTTAGCCTGATGAAAGCAGTTTTCCTTGGCTCCTTTGTTAGTAGGCACCTCCATTGAGGGAGAATCCCAACCTTGCTTTCACATTTACTGTTGGCTGGCATTACCATCGTAAGAAGGGGTGCTGTGCTGTGGAGACGAAGGCTGGAGGGGTTTCTGTTGAGTTGACTAGTCAACTTTCTACCCTTTTTTACTAGACAGCAGCATGAATACTTGGGTGGGCACTACAGAGACAGAGTGTTGCAAGGGAAGAACAGGAGTAGCCCAAGCAAAGCACAGGAGACTAAAATACCCAGTGAGGGCTTTGGTTACAGCAATCTAATACAGTGTGCCACAAAAAGGGACATAGGCCCATATGATCTTCACACCTTTCTTCTGGCCATATAGGCCTGTTGCTTGCCCTCTTGACAGCCCTGGCTCTCTTCTGCCCCAAGAATTGCTTTCAGTTCATTGTTCTGGCAAAAAGCCAACAAAAATAAGTACATAACGTCATGTTAGATAAGTGGTCTAAATCTGCTCACTCTGCAGTCAGGCAAGCATCAAGCACCTACACGAGGGAGCAGATTATGCAGCCGAGAGCAAAAGTTAAGAGGGGTCTCCCCCTTCCTCTGGCAACAAGTCCCCTGCTCTGCGCCATCCCTGTGAGGATGTGATGTGAGGAGACCAAGTTTTAGGGCAAGGTTAGCCCTCATCCATGCCTCCCAGGTGTCACGTGGCTCTGTGCCATTACACCTGGCATTGATAATTTGCCACAGTGACTGAGCTTTGGCTTATTTCTCACAGGACTAAATAATATTTGAACTGACGCCGCTTGTTCTGACTTCAAATACCTCAGACTAAGTGACAGGCATTAAAGCTCAGTCTGAGTTACCCTCCTTGAGCCTGGAGACCCGTTCTGATTCCATTCTGTTTCAGTCTCCTCCAGGTGAAGGAAACCTGTATCAACTGGAAGAGTTGAGCAGTCTCATAGTACAGTGGCTTGCAAGCACAATTGGAATTGAATGTAATTGAAACTGGAATTCAATGCAATTAAAAGCACAATGTGCTTTTGGATTTTATTCCCTGAGTACAGGTGGGCTGGGTAGAAGAGCCTTTTGTTTACCCTGGAAGCTTGTCACGGTTTGCTCTTCGAGGTGTAAATCTGGCCAACTAGGTAGCTAATGAAGCCTTGGTAAACTGCATTTCTGAGGGTAGAACTTTTCAATATTTCATGTTAAAAATTACCTGCTGTGCTGCCACCTTACTCTCTTGCTTCAATCTGAGCAAAAGTTTTTCTATTTCAGACTGGCTATGAGAATAGACTCTTAGGGAGAGTTTGTGATAGTTGGTGAGATTTTGGTAAACAGTAGGATGGTGAAATACCTAAAGTTGCAGTTGCAATTCTTTTCAGTTTACTCAAGTACTCTCCTGCAAGTCCATAAGGCTTACTGTTCTTACTAGTTTCATTATAGTCAGTGTTATTCCTGCCTCACTGTTTTTTTGACTTAATTTATGAGCACTGCTCTTTAAAAAGTCTACAGTATTGTGACAGCAGCATGGTGATTTTGTTAGGGGAAAAGCTTCTTTCTGGGTTCACTTGCATAAACTTTAAGAGCAGAACCAAACCTCTCTCTGTTGGAGTTGACTTCCTTAAAAATAGAGGATTTTCTTAATTACATTTTAGTACTGGCAAGTCTTAGTTATTTTGTTTATTAAAATCTTTAAATAAATTTGAAGAAGATAAGCAAGAGGAACGTAGCATTTGTCACTGTGAACAGGCTGGTTTTCTATGGGTACTCATAATAATTTTGCTGAGGGAAGACAATCGGCAAGATAAAATCTCTAGACCATACCACAAATGTATTTTTGAATAAGGATTTTTCATAGAGGTAAGATATGGCCTAAAGTTCTCATCTCGTCGTGTCAGGAGATTAGAACTGAGATTTGTGATTTGTGGCTGAGAAGTGGCCTGGTTATGAAGCTTGGATGTAGATATACACATCCCCGAATCTTATGGGTGATTAAATTTAGGTTTATATATTGAGAACAGTTTAAATGTTTAAGCTTTTAGAACATTGCAAAAATAAATACACTCAAAGGAAAAGCTATATCTGAAGAGAAAGTGTTCAGGAGAAGAAGTGTAGAAAGCTATTGGCCCAGTATTTCAGTTTAGTGTGAATGAATGAGCAGATTAATAAGACAGCTTTCTTTTATTGACTCAGCATTTAGCATTTTAAGGAGTTAGACCTACAAGCTGAATAGAAGACCAGTTTTTATTCACCGTAGGAAAATAATCTATTGTATTTTGTGGAAATTATGATAAAAATGTGCTCCTGTGAAATGTATAATCAATACTGTAAACTATTGCTGCCTTTCTCTCATAGCCAGGAACTAATTTAAGAACAAGATTGTTAATTTTTTGTTTATCTGCTTGCTCCTTGGGGGTTTTAACTAAAACAAGTGTAGGAAGAAGTGCTGCTGTGTTCCAAGTTGTATGCAAAAACCATCTAATCTTTCTGAAGATTGTGCCCGGCTGTGTTTCTTAGTTCCAGTGTTTGTGCATGTTACAGTCCCTCATAAACAAACATCTTAGTACTTTCTAGATCAATCAGTACGTTCTAGCTTTTTGGATTAGCTATTGTCATTCCTCTCAAACCACCTTGTCACCTGTATTATCAAACTGAAAATTGCCAAACTGTCATAGAATCATAGAATATTTTCGTCTGGAAGATACCTTCAAGATTATCAAGTCCAACCTTTTCCTGGCCCTATCAACACCACTAAACCATGTTCCTCAACGCAGTGTCTACCCTGTCCTTCAACTAGTGACCCAGAAGCTGGTCTGAAGTCTGTCTACTGGCTGACACGCTGGTATTTAGAATCCACTCCTGTATTGTGTTTGTCATTTTCTATTC
>NW_009720998.1:8297-48554 GCF_000703405.1 Apaloderma vittatum
TCCTGCTGAGATTTGTGGATGCTGAAGGTGCATAACATCCCAAGAGCAGTAGGATTGGACTGTAAGGAGAGTTTACAGGTGTGATTGCAGTTATAAAGAAATGCACATATGCTTAAGGTTGTTTGTTTTTAATATACTTTTCTAGGCCTTTGATTGTTATTGGAGGCTCTTGTGACAGAAATCAGGAAACCATGGGAGCTTTCCAAGAATTCCCACAGGTACACAGACATACAACTTTCTACAGAAAACTTTCAGTTGAATAATTAATGTAATTTCTTCATTACTGTAGGAATAACAATCCCAAACACTAACATTTCCTGACATCTTAAAATGTTGTTGATTTGCTCCACCTACTGGTTTAAAATTGATATTGTGTAAATACAGCAGATTACCTGGAGTATCTTTGTCCATACTGATGTTAGAATTCATGCTCTGTCTTTAGAAATTGCCTTTGTCTGTCTGTTCTGAGACAGAGGGAAGCAAAATAAACTTTGCAGGGAAAGAAGCACCGCTGTCTTGAGGGGGAAAAATAAGTACTTAAGCACTGAGGCAAATGGGTAAGTTTCCACCAGCTGAGGAACTGCATTCTTTTGTGTGGGATTTTTCAGCTTTTTGCTTTCCAATTGGTATTTCTTCCATTTTATTCATATTGAAATGAGAAAAAAACCTGAGCAAATCACTTTGATAAGTCAATGTAATGGGTATTTGCATTTATCCAGGTCGAAGCTGGTAGGCTGTACAACAAACTATCTGTCCGCCCAAGCAGCCTAGAAGTTATTCCAAAAATTATTGAAAAGGTATGAAAAAAGTCTAAATTAGTAGCAGGACATCAAGTAACGCCTGTATAAGTTGGTTTGGTTTTGTTGTTTGGGGTTTTTTATTTACTGTAAATCAGTCCTGCAGATGAAATAGATTTGGGTCCAATCTGATCCTTACTGATCTGTGCAGCATTTTTTGTTAGTTTCAGTCAGAGCTGGAAAATTTTTATGAAAGAAATGCTTTTAGGGAGATGTGCAGTAACTAAAAATTTAATGCTCCAGCCTTCAGCTCTTTTAACAAGTGAAGGAGATTCGGAGGGAGGCGGTTGTTTTTGGTTTTGAGTTTGGTTGTTGGTTTGGTGGATTTTTTTGAGAGAATGAGAGAAGACGCGTCCTTATCTCAATGTTTCAGGAAGGGTTCCAAAAGTCTCTTGCTACTGCTGTAGCAGCACTTCACCCCTATCAGCCTAAATTCTGTGCACAATGATACTGTTTCCAGAAGTGCAAATTCAGCAAAGCATCTACCTGTAATAAAAGAACTGAAATCAAAAGTAATAGAAAATAGAGGCACTAGTTGTCTATTTTTTTCCCTCTGTTCGTGCTACTTTAAATAGAATTCAGCATGAAATTTTAATTTAATATTTCCAAACCCAACAACTGATAATGCAGTTGTCTCCTTTTAAATTAAACAAAGAATTTACAGCCTGCATCTGCTGAAAGGCTTCAGCTGGCATGTAGGGGAAAATATGAATAATTATCAAAATTTGGATTCGTTAGTATAAATCAGTCCATGGGAGCTTTCCCTGTGGCTCAGCAATATGAAACAGCATGTTCCTTCTCTGCCTACAGAAAGGTCATCTTGTTTTTTTGCACATAAAGATTTTTAAAATCCTTTCAAACAGTGCTTAAAACTTTGACTGACTGTTTTCTAGGCTGTAAGAACCAGCATATATGGTCGTCCAGGTTCCTGCTATATTGACATACCCGGAGATTTTGTGAATCTTCAGGTGAATAAGAGCTCTGTCAAGTGCGTAAAAATTATGTTAATTATTTTTCAAGTCACTGAATAAAACAAATTTTAAGTTACTTTTCTGTTTTCTTAAAATAAGAAAAAGACAGACAAGAGCTATAGATTAAATAATTTGCCACAAGATTGAAATGATCATGAAAATCCAGCCTCTAAATGTAACATTCAACCGTTATGTGATAAAGGTTAGAGTTTGTAATGAAATGTGCAAAAAGGATTGAATTAATGTGATGGTAATAAAATGATGTCACTTCATAAATCTCTGGAACAGCGGTACCCATAAGATTAAAAAAACATGCAAGTAAAACTTCAAAGCCTGTTTTAAAAAAAAAGTGTACTGTTCTGATAAATGCTCTTGAGTAACATGATGTGTAGCAACTGCAGTTTAATGCTAAACAATAGGTTTTCTCTTTGAACATTTCTTGTTTTGAATTTTTTTATGAGCCTCTTTTGTTGTGCTTGGCTTCCAGGTACGTGGAATGCTGCCTGCCGCCTCCCGTCAGCACGGCTGAACCCGCTGCTGTCTCCAGAGCAGTGTCTGTCATTGCTCATTCCAGGCAGCCTCTGCTCATCATTGGCAAAGGTAGATGCCTTGATGTAACTTTGAACTGTA
Organism: Apaloderma vittatum; assembly: GCF_000703405.1. NCBI lineage: Eukaryota > Metazoa > Chordata > Aves > Trogoniformes > Trogonidae > Apaloderma > Apaloderma vittatum. The sequence goes on from NW_009720998.1 coordinate 10,696, forward strand.
CAAGCTCAGGAGGAAAACAATGACCAAAGTGAGTGTTAGCCATCTCCTTACGGAATCACGGAACCATAGAACAGTTTTGGCTGGAAGAGACCTTCGAGATCATCGAGTCCAACTTTCATCCAGCTTTCATCATGGGAAATAATACTCTTTTGGCCACTAGTATAATCAGGTTAATTGATGTTCAAACAAAACCGGTAGGTTTCTCCAGTATTAAGCAGATCTCTTTCATTTCATTCAGGTGCTGCTTATTCACATGCTGAAAACAACATCAGAAAGTTGGTGGAGCTTTGCGGACTGCCATTTCTGCCCACACCGATGGCAAAAGGAGTAGTTCCCGATAACCATCCAAATTGTGTTGCTGCAGCAAGATCAACGTAAATATAAAGCAAGGCTTCTAATCCTAACGTCTGAGAAACAACTAGGAATTGTGGTGGTCTGCAGATGCCGGGGAAGACAAAATGCACACCACCCAAATTGCTCCTCATTTTAGAGCACTGAAGATCTTGTTTGAAAAGAGACAACAGATTTAGGTGGATCACTTTTGACAAAGCTTAGAATGCCAGCCAGGAAGATACTTTGTCTCAGAGCTAATGTTCTGTAACTGTGAAACCTCTGACAAGTAGATGTATCAGTGTTCTTAGTATGTATTTCATAATATAAAATGAAACTGCTGAACAGTTTGTGTTAAATGTTTAATTTAGTGCACTAGGCAAGCTACTAGCTTTTTATTTTAACGCCATAAACTCAGTCAGTTGAGCATGGTGCTGATAACTCCAAGGTTGCGGGTTCGATTCTTCTTCTGTCCCCATGTGTTGCCTGATCTAGTCAAGAAGTGGCGTTCCTGCCCATGGCAGGGAGGTTGGATTAAATGATCTCTAAGGTCCCTTCCAGCCTAGGCCATTCTATGATTCTATGATAAACAGAAGCTCAAGATGCACTTATTGCAGTTGAAGTTTTGCTGTCTGCTGTCTCTGCATGGTGTTTGCAGTACACCATCAGTAAATTGCACTTCATTTAAAAAAATTAAATAAGGTATTTCAAACTACTGAAGGAGTATGTTTAAAGTAATTTGTAAGATCTTTTTTTGGCTTTTGAGAAAATAAATATGAATGAACTGCAAGGTATGAAGATGCACAGAATCAGCTTGTAGATGAAACATTTATATATTTTGAGATTAAAATATTGCCCATTGTCTAGCATCTTGGCTTTATCAGTGTTAAGCATACTCTTAAGAAAAACAAAGAATAATAAAATATACCAGATATACCAGCTGAAAGGTACATTAACAGAGTCTAAACTGAGAGCTCCCCAACAGTCTTAATTTTGGCACCCACTGTTGCCAGCATCACAGTAGTGAGTCTTTTGCTTTAACCTTAGCATCATTATAGCATCTTGTTAGCTTCCTAGTGTGGTTCCTTTCCCAAAAAGTGTGTTAAGAAGAAAACTAATTACTATTTTCCTGAGTTCCTAAACTCAAGAATGGCTTGATGGTTTGCTCTCTAAAAGAATACAGGATTTTGGGGCTAAGCAAGCAGCTTAGAGGAAGGATTACATGTGTGTTCTGGGGTTTACTGTGGTGGTTAGGATTACTTCTAAGTTTGAAAACACTATGAAATTTAATAATAATTCTTCCTTATCTGATTCTCTTATTTCCTTTTGTTAGGGCATTACAGCACGCTGATGTAATCATCTTGCTTGGTGCAAGGTTGAATTGGATTTTGCATTTTGGTCTTCCACCAAGGTTTCGACAGGATGTAAAGGTGATTCAGGTAAGCTGGGAAGTGACTATCACTCAAAGGAAGTCATCCATGTTCCAGCATTGCCCAGAGCAATTATTGTAAATTTTTTTTGTAGGCTGCTTCACGTGGCAAATAGTGCAGTACAGTGCGTATAGTTACAGTAGTTCTCCAGAAGTACTTCTCATTAATTGCTCTTTTTATTTCCTATTTTTACTAAAAACAGTTCCAACTGTCAAGGACTTGGTGCTGCTGTAGTGAGGGCAGACAATTCTGGAATTTCTGTGACTGAAAGCAGACTGTCTTGAAATTGTGAAACCTTTCATACTGTTTGACTGCTCTCTCAGCTGGATTTTTTTGAAATAGAATTACTTTCAGATCCAGACTCAGTCATTGTAAGAGCTCAGTCCCTCAGAAATGTTAATAGGAAAAGAGGAAAGGCTATTTAACTAATTATTGTGTTTGTCAATCTGCCAGCTCTTGGAAACACAGGTCATTAAATTGTTTATGTCCTTAAAATCTCTCCCGTTAGACTCTGTGATTGAAGTCTGTCTGCTGACTGGTCTGCCTTCAGTGATCTGGAACATAATCTCAGATTCCAAACTTTGCATCTTTTCCAGAGGAGTACCATAAATTTTTAAACTAGAATTCCTTTTGATTTATGAAATAATACATCTTTTATTTTTCCTTTTTCTAAAGAATATGAAGAAAAATATTTTTACATCTCATGTGAAGTAATTTTTTTTTTCCCTGTCAGGGGTTAGTTTTAAAATCTTTATTCAGTTGTCATTGTGACCTTGTCAGAAGTTAGTGTTCCGTGTAACCTTAGAGATTTCGTACGTTATTGATAAAGAAAGTGGGCAAGTTTCTTCAGTGGTCGCAATGTACTCTTCAGTTTCTTTGTACTATCCAAATTTTTACTGCCAGGTAGCATACACAAACCATTCTCAGTCTTTGTATAGACTTTAAGGGTATACCTGAGCCTAGATTTTTAGTGCTCATATAATTACCACTAAAATCACCACCTCCTTAATATTCTGATGAAGTTCCACACAGTCTGCAAGAGTTTGAAAGAAGCAAGCAATAGTTTTAAGGGTATATATGAACTGTTATTAAAATGTGTATGTGCCGTAAGATTTTACTTTGAATAAGGGATTTTCTGATGTCACTTCAATGAAAGACAAAGGAAGTTACCTGTACAGCTAAAACAAGACATTGTCTAACAACGTTCCTCACTTGAACTGAAAAAAAAATTCTGCTTAATATCCTTGAGTTACTGGTGGGTGGCTTGTGGTTTTCTGGTTTTGTTTTTGTGTGTTTTTTTTTTAAATACAGATTGATATTTGTGCAGAAGAACTGGGGAATAATGTGAAGCCAGCGGCAATTTTATTAGGTGACATAAACGCCGTGACTAAGCAGGTAACATCATGTCATGTGTCCTCCTGTTTGGCCTTAATTTCTTCTGATTTATATAAAGTAAGTTACCAGTTAAAAAATTAAAAAAAGAACTGTTCAGGGAAAACCATTTCTCAGGCAAAATAGTCATGCTGTGCATCCAGTCTATTTCCAAATTAAATGTTAAATATTCTGATTAGTGTTACTGTGATTGTGATGGTGTCTTTTTTGATAACATTATTCTTGACGCTTTTGATGGTTTTTTTAAATATGTTCAAAGATATCTCTGCAACTTTTCAATGTTGTTCCAGCTCTTAGAAGAAGTCAGCAAAAGACCATTGAAATATCCTTCTAATTCAGAGTGGTGGAAGACACTAAGAGAGAAAATAATGAGCAATGAGGAAAGATCAAAGGTAGTGTTCTATGAAAGTAAAGAGGAGATTTCTTGCCTTAACAGGTACTGATGCACAGTCAGTTTTGTCACTGGTCTATATCCAAGCCACTCAATTGCTTCTGATGCTCATATTACCCAGATTTTGAAAATTTATACCATTCCGCTACAGGATTACTCTTGTCAGGCTTACTAACTGTAAGTTAAATATTCTAGGTTTTGTGTAAATTCAAACTATGTGGAAGTCACTGAACTTTGGGATTAGGCTCTTAAAGCCAGTAGCAGACCGTGGCCAGAGCTGCTGTATTATGGACTTCTTAAGCAATGGAGAGGTACTTCAAGTACCTTGAGGTAATCTCAAGTGGAAGCTGCCTCGCTTGAAGATGTGTTCTGTTTTCTTCTGTAACTGTGCTGCTGGTGGAACTATAATCTGTGATAAAAGAAAGTAGCTGTTAAGACGAAAAGATCACAAATGCTTTGCACATGCTGAACTATGCAGCTCTTATTCCGCAAGTTCAGGTGCGTGTTTCCAAAACTGTGATCTAAAATAAATTAATTCTAGCAGATCTCTCTTTTGAACTACCTCCCAGCACATAGATGACAACTTACTTAGGGTTATCAATAGTCAAATCTACGTGCAGAAATATTTAACGTGTGTCTCAGGTTTTAGTAGCTTCTTAGTGATAGGCCATCCATGGATTGACTGAGCCTCAGATAAATATATTATGTCACCAGGATAGTTACAGAAAGAGTGACCCTGATGTACTGCATGAAAGGCCAAATACTGCAGCTTTATCCAGCAGAGTGCGTTTTTATTTCCATCAGTATTATTTGCACGTCTCAGTTCCGCATCTTTCTTTAAATTCTATCGGTAAGAGTTACTATAGTCTCTTTATTTTTAAGGGATTGGCATTACAGAAATCCCTGCCTATGAATTATTACACAGTCTTTCACCACATCAGAGAATTGGTACCCAAGGACTGCATCTTAATAAGTGAGGGAGCAAACACCATGGACATCGGACGAACTATGCTTCCAAACTACTATCCCCGTCAAAGGTGTGGTATTTTTCTTTGTTGTACTTACTCAGCAGGGTAGACCTAGGTATGGATGTTTTTATTTAGCTGAGAAGTATGATGGTACAGAATTTTGAATCCTTTTCAGAGGATTAAAATAAAAGTTCAGTATGTTGGGAAAGGGGTTATGGGAATTTTTCCACTCGTATACCGATGTCCTGTGTCAGATTTCAGCAGTTTGTCTTTGACTTCTCTGTGCCCTGCAATGGAATGGTGAAAATTTCTCACAGTTTTATGGAAAATGAGTGAGGAGCATCATGTTGAATTTCCTGATTAAGATATTTTTTCTGTGCTCAGCATCTGTGGTAAATATTGATTTAAAATAAAAATAGTAATTGGGCTGAGATTCTCGTGTTGAATTCACACAAAGAGTTTTTCTTTGAAACACACTTAGAAATGGTGAAAAATTAAGAAGAATCAACTCATTTTGAAAATTGGATTATATATTGGGCACAATTTCATGTAAACCCACATGCCTAAAATGTAGGCACTCATACTTGAAGTGTTTTTATGTAACTTTAATCATTGTGTGTAGTCTAGTTGTAAAGTAAGTAGGAATTAAGTACTACTTCTTGAATGAGGGGGAAACAGCGAGTTTTTTCTGGTGAGGTGAAACTTCTGATCTGACTGTGAAGCTTGTGCCTTTTTGTGAAAGTAGCACTAAGATGCTAAATCGGTTTAAACTTTCTGTAAACAAGAAAAACGAACCAACCAAAGCATACTTCCAGTAAAGCTGGGGGAAGAGTTTGCAGTTTTTTCCCCCCTTATTTAAAATAAGGGCACAGTAATGCTGATGGTTGTCTTTTCATATTGCACATATCTGAAAGCAAATTTGAAAAGTTAACCCTAATCTAGTTCTTTATGTACTTTTGTATCCATTATATGCTTCCGACTGAAAAGATTTTAATTACAGCTTTCAATCTGATTTCAAAAGTTGAACAGAAGACTAAAATTTGAACAGCAATATTTAACTGATGGCTTTCAGACTTCTAGTTATATTTTCAAAGAATTAAATATAGAAGGACTTCATATAGTCTGCCTATATTTACAGTAATTTAATGATTTTGAAATATTGTTACTATGCAAGCTCAAATCATACAATAATAGTTCTTTGCTGTGGCAGAACTTGTGTATAAGAGCTCTTAATTTTAATTAGAGTTTTATTAATGTTTATATCCCTTAAAACATTTGCAGTCTTATCAAATGTTTGACTGAATATAATAACCTATACATCTGATATCTCTTTATAACTTGTTTATGAAACGGTACTTGAATAGTAATATGACATGTTATTAAAGATAAGTCATCATGGATTAAATTAAAAGTTTGAGGAGAACTAAAGGGATAGTAATTCTGTATTCTCCCCTTTAGACTTGATGCAGGTACTTTTGGAACGATGGGGGTTGGACTGGGTTTTGCCATAGCAGCTGCAATGGTAGCTAAAGACCGAACACCTGAAAAGCGAGTCGTCTGCATAGAAGGCGACAGTGCTTTTGGCTTCTCTGGGATGGAGGTGGAGACTATTTGCAGGTAACTGGGTTTTGCTCAAGAAGACCCTCTTCCTGTATTGCCTCGATCAATCTAACTAGAAGGCCAAGGGCACTGCTGTTAGATGGGGTACTCTTAAAAGCACATGCAAATAAGCCAAAATATATGCATGGTCGTTTTTATGCTGTTGTGACTTGTTACCAGTGATGAGTAGATCATGTTTCAGGTGGAAGTTGAGTTTTGTGGGTTTTTGTTTTACTTTTAAGGAAAAGTGCAAGTATTTACAGAAAAGTGCAAGTATTTCAGAATTCTTCCAAATGTGTCTTTTTGTAGATACAACTTGCCAATCCTTTTTGTGGGGTTTTGTTTTACTTTTAAGGAAAAGTAACATTTCTGACACCTTACAGAAAAGTGCAAGTATTTCAGAATTCTTCTAAATGTGTCTTTTTGTAGATACAACTTGCCAATCCTGATTATCATAGTAAACAACAATGGAATTTACACTGGTTTGGATGCAGATGCCTGGAAGGAGATGTTAAAGTTTGGAGATCCCTCTACATGGTGAGCATCTTCAAAGCATGTCCTGTTAATTAAAGAAGAAGTGACTGAAATGCTCATTCTCTGCAACTTTTATTGCTTTTGTTATCCTGAGCTTAGTCCTAGGCTGAATTCATGTAAGTAAGAACCAGTTACCAAAAGCAAGCAACCAACCAAATTCTAGACTATTGTTTATACAACAGTGCAGCAGAAATGACTCTCTTAGTTGTCTTGGCTTCCTGCAGCAGTTCAGGCCCCACAGTACAGAATTCATAGTGGACTAACCTCCAAAATCAAAATCTCCCAAAATTACCTGAGATTTGCATTCTGAATTCACGCTGGGCTTCTGCTTCTGGAGCTGAGATCTTTGTACCGAAAGAACTAGGCTAAAGCTTTGCTCCAGAAGATGAAAATGAGTATTACCCTATAAACATAGCTTGAGTGATACAGGAAATGTTGTTCTTTGAGCCCAGAAAAATTTATCAGGCCAGCACAATAATAAACTTACACTTAAAAAATCAGTGTTCAAGTAATTAAATTGGTAAGTCTGATGATTCTTCCCTGCCATTAATCAGAAGTTTTCAATTTTGTTACAGTGTGCCTCCTGTTTCTCTCCTGCCAAATTCACACTATGAGAAAATTATGTCTGCCTTTGGAGGTAAAGGATACTTTGTCAGAACGCCAGAAGAATTGCAGAGTGCTCTGAAAGCAAGCCTGACTGACAAGCAAACACCTTCTCTTATAAATGTAATGATTGATCCCCAGTCAGAAAGAAAGAAACAGGTGTATATATATGTTTTTCTTTCTTTTTTCTACAAGCTTCACATGGGCAAGCCTCTGAAATCCTCTGAAAGTATCACCTAAACGGTAGAGAAGGTGGAGATAGTTGCAAGTCAGAAAGATTGTCTTAAAATTTGGAAGATAGGAGAATTGGTGCTTTTACACTGTGCCCTCTGCTTTCCTTGCATTTTGGGGTTTTTTTTGTTTGGGATTCTTTTCTTCATTTTATTGTTGTTGGCTTGTATTAATGTATAATCTCTTTAATGACCGTCTCCAGAATTTACGATTGTTCCTTTTCATTGCTGACAAAATGAGATGAAACGTTTTTGAGCAGTCTTTGTTTCATGCAGATTCCAACGGGTAGTTAGTAACATATTTGTATCCTGTTCCTTTGTCCATTCTGATACGGGTTTTTATTTATTTGTTTGTTTGTTTTTTTGCTTCCAGGAATTTCCCTGGCTGACTCGTTCCAACCTGTAGCAGAAGATGGAGGTAGTGATGGTGTAAGGCCGTGCATTAAGCAAAACTGAATTGGTTTTTGGAAGTGGAACTGGTACAATATTGGAACAAGTTGGGATTTTAGAACTCCTATTAGAAGAGTCTTTTAATGATGAAATTAAGTAATTGTAAAATGTGAAAGACACATAAACATATACCAAGCTTTCTGGAGGATTGTACAGAAACACAGATGATAAAATTATATACTTATTTTACTCAAAGTCATACCTTTCAAGATTTGTGAATTACAGTGACTATCAGCCTGTAAGGACCAAAACAAAGCATCTTGTGAAAAGGTGCTGATGAACATCATTTTGTGTTCAAGCCCATTAGGCTGATAGTCACTGCGTAATTTTACAGGTTGCTTTTTCAGCTTCTACTGCAGACAGAAGTAACGTATTAAAAATGCAGACTTCCTTACTCAAGGGTTGAGATTCTATGTGTTGCATTTTCTTTTTGTTAGCTGGGACTTATGGTGCTTGTAGGAAAAAAACAACACAACAAACTTAGATTTTTGTTTGAAGCATTGATCTTTGTAAAGAGATGGATTTATTAGGGAGATTTCCAGGATTAATGGTTCATGAATCTTTTTAAGCAGAAGCATTAAAAGAAGATTACCAACAACAGGAGAACAAAACAAACAACAACAAAAAATCCAAAACCAAACAAAAATAGTGTTAGGCTGGAGCTTAATATTCACTTCAGCTGGCAACACAAGGCAATGACCAGCGTTCACGCTGTGGCTGGCAAACTGTGCAACAAAAGTTCCTCATGCAGCGTGCTTACTGTATAGAAACTCAGGGCCCACCTCGCACTGCCTGTGATGCAGAGATAACAGTTAAAGCAGATAATTGGCCTACCTGAGAGTTTGCTGTATTTTCATCTGTTGTTGCATCTGACAATCTGTCTTAGAGCTCAGACTTTAAAAGTGAAGTAATTATTTCACTATGCTTGTATCGTGGCCTGCAGTAATCACTACTTAGTATACTACTAAGCAGGTTAGTATGTATTGACATTTGTCTTAAATGCAGTGGGAGGTTTTCTGTTGTTACATATGTAAAAGGGAAAATTATGGCTCTGATTTGGGTTTTGGTTGCTTTTTTGTCTATTATTGCATTGACATAAAGTGTTAGTTAAGTAGTGGAAGGCACTTGGATGACCCAAGGAAGAGAAGGACTGGGCTGGCAGGGAATCCTGGCCTACGGTTAGATTTGTTACAAAAAGCTTGGCTTATTATTAGTCCTTGCACTTCAGTCTGGGCCTGGCACAAGGCCACGGGTCAGTGTTAGGCAGAGGAATGTCTCTGCACACCCATGCAGGACGGGAGTATCTGACGTGAGCAAGGGTACCGCAGTCTGAGTGGAGGTACTGCTACTTGCTGCGTGGGTGGGAGTAGCCACGGGGCACTATGGATGCTTGCGTCAAGAAAGGTAATATTCTTAGGAGGGCTAAGAAGTGCAAAAAGATAAAATCCATAGAATCTATACAAGTCACAAACATGTAAGGCTGCTGAGACAGCAGAGTTGCTGTGTTCTCTGGGATACTCCACAAGGAATGTGGAGTGGCGTTGGATCTTATCACTGATTTTGTTTCATTCTTCTTTTTAACTCAAAAATGGATTTTTATATGTTGCAGTGATTAGACACAATTATGATGATGTGAAATATCTGCAAGTGTTAATGCTGGGACTGACTGCTGGGGAGATCATTTGCATTGGATAAGCAAATGCAGAAATTCTTGTTTCGTATTTGAAAATTAATAAAAAGTGATTTTCATACTGTTTCTCCTTTAATGAGAGTATTTTAATTATGTCAGTGCTTTGTGTCAGCTATTGGAAAACAGCTTAAGTTGGAATTTTAGAAAAGTTGTTGAATAACCACAATAACATGCACAATTTATTTTAATAAGTCGAGATGCCTGGAAAATGGTAAGCAAACATATGAAGCTGTGGGGAGCCAGTAACATAATTGTTAACATCAGTTTGGATTTCCCTAAGCTTGAAAGGAATTCAAAAAAAGAATTAACACTGTATTTCTTATAGCTTCAAAGTAGACTAATCCCATGATATAATAAAAGTTCTTAGGTTGTGATTAATTTGAATTTTTTGAGATGAGAGAGTGCATAATTACCATGTAAAACCAAAGAGATTGAAATCTGTATTACCTTGTTTATATAGCTTACCTACTCAATACTATGTTTTACACCATGGAGTCGCATCTAAGTAGAGATGGGTAAAACTGTGTGGAAGACGAAAGAGTGCCAGAGATAAGACAGAAACAAGTTATCTCTGAAATGTCTCAGTTTTATTAAAAGGGACAAAAAATTACGGATGTGGTAAGTTTGGGGAATGGTGACCCATCTGACTTTAGCCAAGTGGAAACTTTTCTTCAAAACCAGAGCATGAAATGAAAGATACTGAACAGACTCAAAACACCAAACTGAAGAGGAAGAAAATTCCTGGACCTCAGCCAAGGGAAGATGCTGTGGAAGAAGTACTGAGTGTAATCTCTGAGACATACCCGGGAGATAGTGTTTGAATAAGGCAGAGTTCTGAGTCTTATGTTTTTCAGGTAGATAAAGAATGTTTGAAATTTTGCTATACCTGTTATGGGTGACCTCCATCATTCATTAGGTTTGGTTCCCATGAAAACTTTTCTTGCAGGAGGTTGCTCAGTTCATGTGGTTGGGAAAAGCAGAAGTTCAGACCAGCAGCGCTTGTCCTCCTCAAAGAGAGGACGCTGGCATGTGGGAAAAGGTTTGGAACCTGGGACTGACAAGTGATACAGCAAAAGAATTGCAGAGGCGTCCAAAACCCAGCAGGTAACTTATCTGTGGGACCACAGGTCAAACTATCGCAGCCACAACAAAAAGGTCATGGATAAGGAAAACAAAGTAAGACTTGTTACTGTCTCAGCACTTTCCAAGGTAGTTTAAGGTGTTGAGTGTGTGTTCATGCCGCCTCCTGGTCCTCAGCTTACAAACAGATTTAGTTTGCAGCAGTTACTAACTTCTTTAATAATAATGTTTCACCTTTGGTCTGCAGGGAATTCTGCAGACTGTCTGCCCTATGAATATTCGGGTATGTGTCACATATGTTTACCTTTGGTTGTTACAGCCGTATACTGTATATCCATTTTGATTAGGAACCAGATGTACTTGATCTGGCTAGAATTTTCCTTAAGCATGCATGCAAAATCCCACGCAGCAACACAGCTCTGGGCCTGCCAGTCTACCCAAGAAATTACCAAATACCATCTGGAAGCTATAGTAAAAATTGAATTAATAAATGTAAATGACTTTGTGCACTATGTCATTCCTTTATATGTTGAAATCAAAATCCCTGTTGTACATCTTTTTATGCTGTTTAAAGAGCTTGGCTGTGCTTAGTAGACAAGAGAGTGCTTGGCTCTCCCCTACTTAGTGATGTTCTACAGTCAGACCAGGTATTAGAGCTGATAGTCTTTATGACATACAGGCACTGTGACTTCTGCTGATTTATTTACTTATAACTGAATATTGTAATGAGGAAAAAAACAGCTGTACTGAAGGAGACACTTGCTGTTTCTTTTGACAATATGATTGAAACCAGATGGACACAGTTAAAAGAGGCCCACAGTAATGCAGACCCTTCCAGCTAATTATGGCACACACTAATATAAATGAGAATTATTTCAGTGTCTGTTCTTTCCAGGAATATCTAGGCTGCCTGAAATAGTGCGGAAATAAGTAAGAGAAATTAATAGAAAAACAATTTGCTTGCTTGAGTCAATACTCTAAGAAAATCTTGGTTTTCATCAGTCTTTTTGTGGGGGTGATAGGATAAGGAAGCACACTACTGAAAATGTTTTATAGAATAGTTTGATCCTGAATTACTTTTTTTTTTTAGCTTTTTTTTTTCAGCTACGGGATGTCAGAGCAATCCATGTAGCAATTAGTCGTGTAACACCTGGGGTCAAATTCTAGACTGGATGCAGAGAAGGGGTGATCTTGAAGACAGGATTTGAATTGCTGTATTTGAGAGTTGAAGCAATGGGTTAGCAATCCATTAGGGTTGTGTAAATGACCATGTACAGGTGAATGTTAGCATCTTAGAGCATCTTTGCATGTAGCCGATTTGAGATTTCCTCTAGTACTTAGTGTTGGTAATGCTATTATATGAGGAAGATAGTGGAAGACTCATAAACCTTTTTGCACCTCCAGTCTGTGCAGCAATGTAAGTTTTTGTGGCTCTTGCTTCCAGAAAACAATCACTGGTCCTGGGTGTGAATTTTGTGCAGTGACTACCTGTAGCTGTTGCAGCATGAAACTTAGCATAACCTGCAAGCCTGCCTGAGAACCAGATTGTTGGGCAGAGAGACCCTTCTACTCTCTTTACGGTGGCCACGGTGGGCTTGCACACTTCGGCATCACCTCGTAGCTGCAATGGTGACTGCAGCGTCAACATACCCTCAGGCACACAGCCAAGCTAGAGCTCCATAGTGTCCAGAGACAAATCCCTCTCTGATGAAATCATCACATTAAAAAAAAAAAAAGTTGCCACTTTTTGCAGTGTTTGAAGAACTTGTCTGTCTCCTTGGACTGTTGTTAAGATAATGTACACGTGTGGCATCGTACAGACCTTGGCATTGGGAGGTGCTGGTGTCAATACTGGTGGACTTCCTGGCTCACCTCAAGTTCCAGCCAAACGCAGTGCTCACAGCAAGGAGATATGGCTGCTGGAATTCCAGTATGAAAACATCATTAGGGAGACCATAAACCTTCTACTTGCTGTGCAAAAAACAGAGAGATCATTCAAGTGCTCAGAAAATACATAAAAGTTATGTTAGGAAAAATTAATCTTTCAGCCCTACCGGGGATTTCAAGTTAACACAGATAAGCAGCTAATGCTGGGCTTTGTTCGATGTCATTTTAATCAGTGAGACCTTTATTACTGATCTAGTGTAAGAGCTGTTTTCATCTTTGTATACCAAATTCCCACTTGGTAAGGATGTCTTAAATACAAATGATTAAAGCTTCAGAAGTAGGACTTCGTAACGGGTGGGCTAATGGAGCCTTAGTTATAGCTCCCTGATTCTGCAAAGGGAGCTGGGAAAATATATTTGTCTAGTTTGATTAGACTCAGCTGTTATTGCTGTGTTTGGAAGATGACAACCCCAGCATGCCAGGATGACTGGGCAACATGCAGTGCCAAGGCTGCCGCAGTAAGAGTGCCTCTCCACCCAAAGCCTGGCCCAGCATCCCTCGAAACCAGCATGGAATCTGCCATCAGTTTACAAAAAAAAATGGTAGTTACAGAATGTAGATGTGGGCTACCCAATAGCTATGGTGCCAGAGAAGTCTCACAGCTCTGCTTGCTGTAGTAACATGGCCGGCACTTGTGGCCATCCATTTGCTAGAACAAAAAAAAAAAATTTAAAAATTTGGAATGTACTGCTCCTTCTTCCTACTCTTCTACTGTGACCTATTTCTTTACCCATCACAAAAGAACGTTGGTTCTTTTGTCAGGCCTTTGGATAAACCTATGAGTGTTGTCCCTCTACTACTGCTCCCCAAGTGAGTTCAGTAGCTCTGCTCCTGGTTTTGCATTCTGCAAGGCACAGGATCCTAAATATTTAGTGCCTGGAGGTATCCATAAGAGGAGAGGAAAACCAGACATGGGAAAATGAGGTATCGTACTGTTTTAAAGACAAGGTATTGATCTTTTTCAGGCCCTGATTTGGCAAGGCACCTATGCATGTGCTTCGCTTCAGGAGTAGCTTCATTGATTTCACTTTCCTGCCTGAGGTTACACTCATGATTAAGTCTTTTCCTGAATCGGTGGCGCTCAGATCCCACTTGCCTGATAGGGATCCTCTGGAGAAGGCTGCAGTGCCTGTGCGAGGGGGGTGTTCTCCTGGGTGTGTATGTGCTGCTGTTTGGATCCATGTTTGCTTGCATCTTCATGGTCTAATTGCTGCGTTGCCAGCATCCGTTAAGCTCTCCAAGCTAGGTGATAAATTGCTCAAATTAGGAGGTGTGAGAGCAAATTACTGCCAGATATTCCTCTGGTTTGTGCCTCTGCAGCACTGCAATGATACCAGCCCAGACCGTGAGTTCTGCAGACCTTTATGAATAGAAGTAAATAACAGCAATAGACAATCCAAATTAAAGTAATATGAAAGAATAACCTTGAAGACTAGATCCATCTCCTCTAGATGTAAATATCAAAACCAAGCTGAGTTATACCTGTAACTTCTTTATGATTCACTATCTTAGGACATTAGTGGCTATTTATCTACTCACATAGTAGTAACTGTAGATAGATCTCAGTTGGCCAGGACTCCCATTGTCAAGGCCATTGTACACATGGATTTCTATGGAAATTTTCTTTTTCCTGTGGAACGTTTTTATGTGAGTAATTCTCGGGTTTTTTAAATTTGTCCATGATTTCCAAGTACCTGACAATCCTGGATGTATCTCTTGATTTTATGTGGATATACGAGCATGTGTAACGGGTGCATCTCATCCAAGAAGCATCATGTGTTTTGCATGATGCTCTGCTCCTTTGCAGTAGATAAGAGTGCAATAAAAAAAAAAATATTTATTTGGCATACTACATGTGCACCAAACAACCATTGAGTACCTGAAGATTTTGCGGAGCCATCAAACTTTCTGCACGTTTGGTCAATGCATTCAGCAAGTCCATGAGATTCTTGCCTGCACAGATTTTTACTGTGTGTGCACGCATCGTAGGCAAAGCGTAGGCATTCTGCACGTCTACCACATGATGTATATGGGCGTATTTCAGCTGTGAATGGCAGCCCTGCTGTTACACAACATTTTATACAGTCCCAAAGCAATTGCTAAATGATTTGCAGTTTGAAAGGCAAGGTCTAAAAGGCAGATGAAATAGGAAAAGGAAAGAAGACTAATATTACAAAGGGGTCAGCAGCTGAACTGTTGTTTCAAAATTGTTCTACTTTGCTGTGCCTTCCAACATTACAAAGCCACAGTGGGATTCTTCTGATAGCTTTAATGGAAGTCACTTTGCATTATCCCATAGTCTTTAATCATGTCTATAACTCTTTTTTGTTCTGTAGTTTGTTCCATTATCATCAACAGAAAACAAAATTTATGCATGAGCATTACTCATACAAGAGAAAAAAAAAAGGGACTGAGCCTTTGAAATAGGTTTAAAAGTGCAAAGTTAGAGCTGGGCTGCTCTAACAAACAACCTCTGAAAGGTATAAAAATAAATCACATTCCCTAGCCAGTTCCACGTTTCTATGGACACAGAGTATAGAGATAAGAGGAGGCCAGAAGGCCACCGCTTGTTGTGCAATGGGTAACATCCATTAAGTGGCTAACGTGCAGAAAAGGGTGGCTTCTGGAACTTGCTGGGCATCAATGTCCTGCCTTCACCCTGCTCATCCGGTTGGTAACCCGAAGACTTACTAGCACTGGCTTGCCTTGAACTGGCCCCCTGCCCTGTGACCTGATACCCAGCTGAGTGACTGGTGGGGGAGTAAGCCAGAACTTCATCACGTGGTTGAATTTACTTCATTGTACAGATAGTGGCTCTGTTCCTATATGGGCTCCTGAATTAAATTTAAATAAGCCACCAAGCAAATAGTGAAGCCATTCATTGTTTTTTCAGCACTTACTATCTTTTTACTTCAGCAGCTGCATTTCTACTTCAGATAATACTGTCTTCCAAAGTAACGTTAACTATGTTGTCCAAGTATTAAATCTAAAGATTAGGTCTAACAGATTCAGGTGTGCAAACAAATAGATATTTTTATTGTGAAAAAAATTGTTGTTTAATAACTATCTAACAAGGGAAACATAATTGTAAAGAATCTTTTCCATCTCCCACACTAATTGAATGAACAGGATTCTTCTGCACTGCTTTGCAGACATAAGCTGTTATTGGATTAGTGCATTAACACTGGGTTGCTGTTTTACCTTTGCTCCACTCGGCAGAAGAGCTTTCAGGCTTTTGAACTAGAAAGTTTCAATTATATATCAAATATCTCAACAGGACAAGGGGTAATGGTTTTAAACTAAAAGAGAGTAGATTTAAACTAGATATGAGGAAATTTTTTACAATGGGGGGCTGAAACAGTGGAGCAGCTTGCCCGGAGAGGTGGTAGATGCCCCATCCCTGGAAACAGGGCTCTGAGCAACCTGATTTAGTTGAAGATGTCCCCATTCATTGCAAGAGACTAGATAACCTTTAAAGGTCCCTTCCAACTCACACCATTCTATGAATCTATGATTATCTTTGTCCTTGTAACTAAAGCTGTGTACATACAACACCTTGGGATTGATGATATTTTAACTACATGCATTTTCCTTTGGCTTGTTGATGAAGTACCTGCCAACCAAAAGTGGATAGGACTGGGAAGGAGCCTTCTTTTTAACAAGGATTCATTAATTCTTGCGTATAAAAAGTTCATAAATTCTATTTCTTGGTAGGATCATCAGGATATTCTTCCACACTTTTCTAAGAGGCTCAGGTCTGTGTTGAAAAGGTCAAGCAATGGCTACTTGAGCAGGTAAATTGTACAGATTTTTTTTTCATCATGTGTTGATTGGCTTTTCACATTTTTAGTTGCTATGGCATCTACTCAAAATAGGATTTTATTTTTTTTTAAACTGCAGTTGATTCTGTGTGATAAAGCTGTGGGGATCTTTATATTTGAAGACTAAACTGACATTTGGGGTTCTGGAGTTCTCACTGTGAAACAATTTTTTCATGTCAGTCCCCAAAACTCTTTATTCTCACTTAGGCCATTGTGGTATCTTGTGAGATTTAGAAACTGCAGTGTGAAATTTTTGCTGTGTTTTTTTTTCCTTAAGCTAGTGTCATTTGAAATAGAAATACTTCCAAAGCCATTGTATTTCTATTCAATGAACGCTGCTCCTGGTATCAGAGTAGCAATTTTAAGTAAGATAAGTGAAAAATTATGTGGTACGTATTACTTCAGTTTCTAGCAACTGCATAATTTTTTAAATAAAAAATATTCCCAAATATTTATTGGATCTCATTCCATGGTTGCACTGTGGAGTTGTATGGATGTGGGTTTTCACTAGAAAGGGAAAGGAAAGGGAAAAGGAGAGGAGAAATAAGAAAAACCTTTTTTAATTGATTGCTGTTTGAATGATGGAGACAAAGACTTATCCTAACCTCAGAGCTAGGTGCAGAGCTCTCTGAAGGGTGCAGAAGCTTTCTGTTGGCTCCGTGAGCCCATGGGAATAGCTGGAGGAACACACTGCTTGACTGAGCAGGTTCACAAATGGTAGATTAGGTAGCTTGGGGACCTGGAAAGCAGATGCCTGTCGAGTTTCTCGCACCCTGTAAGGCTCGCTGTGCTACACGACACTTCCCCTCCTCAGGACTGTCTCTATCACGTGTACCGAAGCATCGGAAGTCAGAAACAGGCTGTGTAACCTGGTGTGCATCCTTCTCATCTGCCCCGCTGCTCCAGTTAGCGTGGAGTGTCAAGTCTTGTGCACTGTCACTGTCAGAAGCAAAAAGCCCACAGGTGTTGTCCATTTTATTTTCAACAGACTCTATTCTTCTCCCACTGAAACCTTGCAGCAGTTTCCGGTGGTAAGGCCAGCACCTTAAAACTATAGGAAACAAACCCCATTGTTTGCAGTTTGGCGTGGCCTGCCTTGCTGCGTTGTAATGAGAGCTCTCTTTTCTGTTGACCTGATGGTCGTCCCACCAGAAACTAACGAGTTGGTGAGCTACCACTACATCACTAGGAAGAGGTGTCTTCAAATGTAAGTCCAAACATCTCCTTTCAAGTCTTTTGTAGAAGATGGTGTGTTTTCCACAGCACAGGGTTTACCTACAGAGCTTTCTTCATGTGCTGGCTGAGAGCTAGTTCATGTCAAATAGGCTCAGAATTCAGAGTGATGGAGATGCTATGTCAAAAGAAAAGAGAACACTGGAGAAACATCAATTTTCAGTCAGGGTTCTCCACTGAAAAAGGTGGATTAAAAATCTCTACCTAAGGACTGACTGAAAAGCTAATTGTACATGTTCTTTTTAAACTCTGAAGCAGCCCTTGCTTTCTGTATCGCTTCTGGCCACCTCCAATATAGCACTCGCTCTCGCAAAGAAGAGATGTATTCCTTGTTCCTATCTTCTTTAGAGCAGCTCAGAGGGTGAATGTGGTTTGTAACAGAATTCCTTGCAGTATACTTCAACGAGGATGTTCATGCATTTTTATCCAAACATGTTTCTGTTCTAGGCTGTTTCTGCTCAGTTCTGAATTGAAAGAATTAAAATTTATATGGGGTTCATGGAGGAGGGGAAGGATATGTGTGATTTTAGTTCTTTGCAGTATTACTGGATTAATTAATTTCTGTTTCAAATAGAATTATTTTTTTTTTTGTACTACAAATTTCTACCAAATGTTTTATTGCTAAAATAGTACAGGAGCACTTTGGAAGGATTTTAAATTTCTCCGTTGTTCCTTTGACTAACTATTGAGTTGGTCAAATGTTTTCAAAGGTCAATCTTTCGACAGAGTCGTGACATTTTAACTTTTGAGCAATTTTTTTCCAGCATCCACACGGGCTTACCTTTATAATCAGACAGGTGGACATTTATCTTGCATACTTAGGGCTTGTCATGATAAACTTCACAGGAGTTATGTTTTTCCCTCTGGGATGCAGCATGCTGAGAGAATTAACAGCACTTAATTCGTGGTCATCTTGGTCAAAAAAATCTATCTTTTTTATCTTCTGAAAATAGCCAAATACAAAAAAGCAACAGACAGTGGAACCAAGCAGATTAAATTTAAAAATAAATTCAGTTATCCAAGTTGTTCCAGTACTGGAAAGAGATTTTAGAAAACATTGCAGTTTTATTAAGCATATCTTTTAAGGATAGAAATATATAAAGCAAATGTGATCATTCCTATCAAACCATTATGTTTAGAAAGATTTTGTTAATGTTTGCAATGTCTTGAATGTAACAGCCAAGATCGTTTAACTGGAATTGTGGAAATATATCACTTTGCCCTTTAGTAGTGTACTCAGTAGGAGTTAATGCCCAGGGGGACTTACCATCTCTGTCAAGAGTACTTGTCTCAAATGAAAAAAAAAAATTAAAAATCAATTATCTAATTAATCCTAAACATTTCCTTGTTTGTCTTGGGAGGGACAATCAACAAAGAAAACCATCTCCATCTGGGACAGAGGGAGTAATGATGGTTTTCACAGCAAAGGAATACCTCTGCCTTTCACGGAAGCCACTGTCAGATTCCAGGCAGAAAGGAGGATCCCTCTGCTAGTTGAGGACAGAAATGTATTTGCAGAGCCCTGCGAGTTGCAGCAAGGCACAGGAACACCAAGCTTTTGTACAGGTGACAAGGGCACATGCTGCTTTTCAGAGAGTCAGAGGTTTGTTTTCTCCCCAAAGAGCTGTGCAGTGTGCTCGCCATTGCCAGCCGTGGAACTGATAGCGTTTCACTCGCCCCATCATGGCACACGTATTGTTTCTTCCACCTGTTGCACCCAGTCAGTAAACTCTGTGATGTCTGGCACTACCAGTGATACTGTAATTTTCACTTAAATCCTAAATAATAATCTGTTTGGCTGTTTGTGGAGCCTTTGTAGCATCCCTCAGCCTGTGCTGCGCTCTGTAAATGAATGCAACGCTTGAAACTACTGGCGATAAGCAGATGTTAGGTCACTACTCATCCCTCTGATTAAGGCAATTAGTGAGCTGCAGAAGATGATCAATCGGGGATTTTATCTATCTCGAAGCCGATGTCTGGTTGCCTGCACCCACAGATGCTCGTTATAGTCCAGTCCATAATTTCTCCCTTTCCTGCTCATCATTATTATTATCCAAAGTGCCGTTTTGCTTCTGTTAGCAAAACCAGAATCCCCCCTGCCCCAGTTTTAGCAGCTAATGTCCACAATAGGGGCAACTGATCCAGCACAGGAGTTAAATATAACTGTGTCTAGTGTAAGGAGAAGATTTAATGGGAAATGGTTGGCATTCTTTCTTCCTAAAGGCACGGGGAGGGGAGGAGAGGGAGAGAGACGTACACACACAGACACACACACGCATCCCACGGCGAGGGAAGAGGCAGAGAGCAGGCAAGGAAGAGAGGGAGCGAGGGCAGAGAGCGAGCAGTCCCCAAAGCAGCCCCGCGCCGCTGAGCTGGACTCTGCCAGGGCGCAGCCAGCATGGTGGTGCTCAGCCCGCTTGTCTGGGGATCTTACCTGCAGTTTCTCTTCTGCTTTGCTTTGTCTCAGACTGCATACGTTGACAATGTCTTCTCAGTTTCAGCAGGTAAATTGCTTTAAGTCTTGTTGCTTTTCCTTGCTTGGAGCTCTCTGTGCTCTGATTCTTGCACTTTCCGGTGATTGGGAACACAGGAGAAAAAAATAAATACTTCAAACTGCAGATCTTGGTGGAGGGTTTTTGCAATGCAGACCTGACCTGACACATGCCAGGACATTTTTTTGCTTGATTGGTTTTGCTTTTTGCTTCATAATATCTGGTTTTAAACCTCTCTCCTTCCCCGTGAGAAATAATAGACAAGATCCTCAGCTGCTCTAAAATGCTTTTTTTCCATTGACTTCTATGGTGCTGTGCTAATTCATAGATCTGGCCCAATTAGTATATTACTTGCATGTCTGCATGTTTCTTTCTATTTTGGATGAGCTTAGGTAGATTACAGCAAGGGAAAGAAAATGAATCTCAATGTATATCTGCTTCTATAAATAAAGCCCTGACCTCAATGAGCGCTGCCGGAGTCCGGCTGGATGTTAGCAGAATAAACATCAACTGGCTCTGGACATGACACTAACAAATACTCGGATGACTTACATAGCAAACAAGAGTCTGCTGCATGGAAAATCCCTGCTAGGCAAAGGCAAAACAAATTAGTTGTCAGCTGAGCCAGGGCACTGGAAATCCCACTTAATAGATTTTACAGTTTCATCAGCAAGACTTTCCTTTAGCCACGTTCCGTGCAAAGGAAGGGGAAAGTTGGTGAGAGCTCTGTCTCCGTCTCTCCTTTGAGGAACTTTCACCAACTTATGGCAAATTGCTGTCTCCCACCTTCTGTCATTCAGTATCTGTTGATAGAGATGCTTCTAACTAACATCCTGGATTCCTTCAGCGTCAGATTTGAGATGGTTCAACTGAGATCTGTAGGTCGAGGTCAGCTATACCTACAGGTCCTCCCCGTGACTTTCACATGAAGACAGCGATCAAGAGGCTGTACATTTTAAGACTATACATACAACCAACTTAAGGGATCAATCGAAAGATGCATGGCCGTTCTCTTTTTCTCTGATGTCTCTGGTGTGACCATACAGCCGGAGGGTTTACATTCAAGGCATTTACCAGAGAAGGGTGGTCAGGAAGGTAGCTTGTATGAGATGATTTCTGCACTAAGCAACAGTATGCATGGTGTTTTCCAGGGCTTTTTTAAAAAATTCTTCTAAATTGTACAGACCTAGTACACAATGTTTCATTCCCAATGGTCTGAATAGTCCATTCATTTAAAGATACTCAGGTTATGAGGGCTACAAAAGTAATACAAATATCCTTTGGGAAAAAGCATCATAGCATTTAATAATGCAACTACCGAAGTTCTGTAGTCATTTTAGAGAGCTTTTAAGATAACATCTTGAGAAGCTTAATGTTTGAAGAAGCACATCCTTTGAAAAACAATTTAATCCATTCTTTCAAACCTTTAGGTACTAATAATATTTTCTGCTAAGCTCTGTAGGATGCTAAAAAGCATTTACATTTATTATCATTTGTGTTCAATTGGATATGCTTTTTCCATTATACTGAGATTAGTTAATGCAGAGGTACAGGAATCATCATGATTTATTTTCTCTGGTATACTACTTTGCAATAACATGTAAGTTATTAGACCCCAAAATTGTTTTGAAGAACTTGCATTTATGTGAATCTTGTAAATGCCACCCAGACAAACAAGAATTTCACATTTCCATCGCCTTCATGGCCAGGCCATTCTCTTGTGGCACTAACTTGTGTGTTTAGAGAAGCCATTTAAACTATCTTCTTTCAAAAATAGCAATTCACCAAATAATTTTGCACTTAGAAGAGCAAAGACTTACCATCTCTCCTGAAAACATAGTAAAAGAGGCAAATATGAAGGAAAATGCCAGACTCTGCTCTTCACAGTAGTATATTTTCCACAGTGCAAGCCCAAGGTCTTGCCTGCAGGAGATTCTGGGGCAACCTGGGCCAAGACTTCTGCTGGCTGCAGCCCCTTCCTCCTCCATCCCTGCAGGCTGACACCTTCTGCTTTCAGGCTCAGAGAAGGTGTGAACCTGGTCAGGAAATCTGGTTCCCAATGTGGCAGTTTTGGGAGATTGCCACCCCTCACACTGCTCTGCGGGAAAGCACTGTGCCGAGCTCCTCTGGCCAAGCCACTGAAAATCACCTTTATACCCAGGTAGCTCTTAGCAAGGCTTCTGTCACAATTTTTTACTTGGTAGCACGTGGAAAAATTAACATCTGGCACCTGATTCAGTCATAATCCCACAGCCCTAGGGCTGGATTATGAGCCATACTTTGGGGAGCCGTTACATACCTGTGTGCTAGTATGACTCGCTAATCAGGGCTATTTAGTATGAAAAATGACATAGCAAAAAAACTCCTTTAGTGCTTTGGTTGCATCTGCATTTTAACAAACATCTCTTTTAAAAAAGAAAAAAAAATCTGTTTTCTGGTAGAAATCTCCCAGTGGGTAGATTTTCTGGTAGAAATCTCACAGTAGGTACAGAAAGTGAATTAATTCCATTTTATTTTAATTGTTTCTCGAATGTTCCATGACTGTGAGCTGAGTCAATTATTTGTATCTGGCACCAGGATGTAATTTCATATTTAAAGAATGGATTTCAGCACTGTACTTGCAAATTCTAAAACCAATCACATTTAACAGCAAGAATGTTCTAGGCAACAACTTGTCTTCCCTATAGTTGGGAAAATGCATTTGGGCATTTTCCAGGTGTGTCTGGAAAATTCTGGGCTAAAAGTACTTTTATTTCTGTCCTCACACATCTTTGCATAGCAACAGATCACAAATAAAAAGGTTTACAGGTAAAAAAGCAGTAACTAGAAAGCAGAGATAAACAACCAGTAGAAGGAAAAAGTGTTTGTGGAATAACTGAGGAAAGAAAAATAATCTGGATCTTTGTCTGTTTTGCTGCCAACTCCACCTTATAGTCCCATCAGCCTCAACCAGCAGCACATCCTTATTTCTGGAAGTATTTTGAATGACTTGTCAGCTCCAAAGAGTTGAGTCTCCTGGTGCTGACGTGTTTCTAGAGGAAATGCTTCAGGGAGTAATATTACAACACAAGCATGTGGCTGTCGTTCCATGTGACAGTAAAGACCCCAGGGATGGGTAGCTCACCTCTCCTGGAGATGGTGAGTATTTTTAAGGGGATAACCTGTCATATCCTGCTCTTAAGACACCATGTTTGTGGTGTCTTTATTACCATTTTTTCAGAGATCTGCTCTACTGAGGTTCCTGCACCATGCGCTTGAGGAGGGTATTTGGGTGCCTCTCCTGTTGTGCTCACATAATGCAAACTAGGTGTGAATTTTATATTCATTTTTAGTAGGATTTTGTGGACCAGTAAAAACCAGCCTGGAGAGAAAACTGACTTCCAAGTCCCATAATAGAAAGACTCTCCCCCTCCTTTCTTCTTCTCCCCTCTTTTGCTCATCCAGGCTAAACGTTTCTGAGATTCTAAAGGGAAATGGGAAAGTATTTAAATTGCCAGCAGCAGCTGGAAATGAACAGTATCTCCATGCTTCTTCTGATCCAAAATGCCTTTTATACATACCACAAATGTATCCCTTGATTGAGTTTTCTCCTGCGATCAATATTGACATACAGCCTGTGAAATGTAATGGTACCATCTGAGCACTGTTGGTAGTATTTCTCATGTTTTCTTTGCCTGTTTTCCCATTATTTTCCCAAAGAAAAGGAATGTCATGCCTCACTGGGTGCACAGCCTCGTTGAACTGGGAAGGTGAAAACACAATCGGGAGAGAGGAAACACAAAATCAAGTGGTCTTCCCTGACATCTGAGGGAGTTGGGGCCCTGACTGCCTTTCTGTAAAAGGAATATCCAACCCCATCGTTAGGTTGGCTTGGTTTTTTTTCCTCTGAAGAAACCACCTGAAAGAACCCTAAATACTGTCAAAATAGACAGCAGAGACATCAGATGGCAATTTCGGGGGTTTAAGGGAGAGTAATTGTAAATATTTATTTATGTAAAATCACAAGGGAAAGAATTACCAGAGTGCTTGCAGGAGCAAGACAGACATGGAAGGAGTTTAAATCAGACCAACAGTAAAAGCTGGAAGACTCTCAAAGGCAGCAGCCAGATCCTACTGAGAAAACAGCCCAAAGGGGGACTAGCAAGCAGAGGTGAATCTTTGAGGGGCAAAATCATCAGTCCACGGCAGGAAGCCAGACTCTGCTCTGGAAAGTGAGCATGGACCCAGGAGGTTTCCAGTGTCATGATGCTGTCAGTCAAGGGGCTTCTTGTGGAACATATGTGAGCAGGAAAGCTCAGGTTAGGTTAAAAATCCCGATGGAAATGAGTCACTGGCAAAGACTACAGCTTCATTAGGAGATGGAAAGCAAAGTATCATTGGCCATAAGAGAAGGCAGTCACCTGGCTATGGATCTGGCTAGGCAAAGGGCTTGGGGCTGGACTCACCTTGGCATTTAAAAGCTTTCTGTCTTGTTTGTGACTCACAGAAGCCTGAAAGGGAGGCAACAGATTCTTTCGATAGAATGTCTCTTCACCTTGAGAGAAAAAACACAAAACACCTTAGGGTTGGCCATTTGCACTTAGCCCAGTTGAGTTGCTAGAAAGACAAGCCAAAAGAAAGGTTCTATAGAGGTTACCCTTCTAAACTGATAAAGCAGTTCCTGAGGAGCCTCTGGGGAAGGTCTTGGACTGGGAGCAAAATAACAATCTAGTGTGGTGTGGTTAGTGTTGCTTTAAGTAAATGGGTCTTTAAAATAAATACAGTTAGATTAAAGAATCAGATGATTTGACTTCATTTGTAGTTTCTCCCCTGGTAGCTACATCTGTGAGAACACCAAATTGGGTTTCCTTATCAGGTCAATGTGGATAATATTCAGGCATGAAATTGCCTGAGGACTCATAGACCCTTCTCTGCTGGTGTATGGTTCAAAGCCTGCGCTGAGACAGGTGAGAGCAGAGCAGCCACGCTCGTGCGCAGCCTGTCCACAACTTCGTGCCTGCACTCAGCTTCATGCACCTGGCCTGTAGCCTGCCCTGCAGGAAGGGCAAGGGGGAGACCGATACAAGCTAAACTAGCAAAGGACCCCTAGGAGGTCCTGTCAAATTAGCAGTAGACCAACCAAGAGAAGCCTGCTTCTGATTGAGGGAGAAGGAAAGGACATCAGGGGCAGTTCAGGTGGCTGTGGCCTTTGCCTTGCAGCAGTAAGTAAAAATCAGAAGAGGACACGACCACTAGTGGAAAGTGGCAGCTAATTGCCACAAGGCATCTTAAGTACAGCTCTGGGTCTGCAGAAGGAGAAAAGGACTTCTTGTGGCATTACTGGATGACAAGGCACTGGACTCGTCAGAAAAGGTCGAGTGACTATAATGCACATGAAGAGAGAGATTCCAGTGAAATGCTGCTTAAGGTGATTATCAGGAACTTTCATTTGCTCAAGAAACACGTCAAAGGAGTATTTGGTCCCCTCTGTGTTTCCGTGTTCCCCTGATTTAATATAAAGGCTGGCTCATTTGGCTTGATGTGGTGAGCTGAGCGGGAGGCAGAGGCATGCTGAAATACAGAAATAAGGTTTGATACCTGGACTCCTGAAGTGCAGGAACCTGCAACTGCCCCGGTGGACAGTTCAGATTTTTTTTCTGAGGCACGGCTCATGTTACAAGTAAGGCAAGTGTCCAACTTCAGGCTGTGGAAGCACCTTCGGAGACGCAGTCCAAGCAAAGCCAGTATTTTCAGGTAACTGTTTTGTGGTGAGCAAGTGACCCTGCTGCTAGGGACAGGGGTCAGGACAGGAGCTGAGGCAGTTCTTGCTTGGCTTTCCAGTGAAGGAAGTAGTAACAAAGCTGAAGGTTCTTCTGTAACCTGTGAAAGTTTCTGACAGGCAGCAACCAGTCCAAAAGGGAACCTCAGCTGAAAGTCATACTGCAGCTGCCGTGGATGTCCCAAATGGTTCAAGCAAGCTTGTCCATGCTGTATTGTTGCTGTGGTTCAGCACAGTACCATCTGTATTCCACAGGTATTGGACATGTTGGTGAGTACTAGATTTTTTACTGTGACTAGACTGGGATGTGGTGGCTTAAAGTCCAGCACAGTAATGCAAGCTGCTAAAAATCGTGTGTTTCCAGTGAAAGTATGGGAACTCCACTGACAAGCAGTCCAAAGTGCCGTAATATCAGCTTATTCCCTATGTATTTGTACTCAGTGCTTGTAGGTCTCTGCTCCTATTGCAGACAGTTTATTTGTGGGTTTGTCAATATTATCAAATCCCTGCACAGGGAGAAAACAGCCTGCACTTTGCATTTTAGCCTCCTCCCTTTTTAAAGCCTGTTCATACTGGACACAGAGGCTTCCCATGGATAAGCTGTATTGGCACAGGAGTACGAGCAGCATGACTGCAGCAGGAGAAACTGCTATTCCTGCTTAAAACTATGGAAAAAATATCATTTGGATTTATAGAGAAGGAAGGTTTTTGTCAGAATAGGTCACGCACCCCTGCAGTCTTTAACTCTTGGTGTTAGGATACTCTGTGATTGCAAAATCAGGGGACACATTCAGCTATAATGCAACCTAAGACTCATCCAAGATACATTCAGGAGATCTATTTCATGTTGTAGCTTCGTGGGCAGAAGATAACTGGGAAAGCCCATCAGTTACAGGGGTTGTTCTTTGAGGAAGACCAGAAATAAGAGAAAGAGAAAGAGAAAAAAAAAAACAACAGGAGTAGGCAGACCCCAACCTAGAAGTTCTATTCCTTCCTTTTTCCACTCCAAGGAATCACTACTTTAATGAAAAAGACACTGAGGGGATACTTTCTGTAGTGACATGGTGAAAGGGCGTTTGAGTTGAGAAGATGGATATAGGAAGAATGCAGAAGAGGACTGAGACAGTGAGTGAAAAAGAAAAGCTGTTAACCATTTTTCCCAGAATGAGCAAGCATGTATGTATCAATGCATGTGCCTGGGGAATGCACCCAAGTAAAGGAGATGCTTTGTGTAAAGAAGGGAATGCTACAATTTCAGTTTTCTTCTACCCAGGGAAAAGTCTTGATGGATTTCTATTTACTTTTTTTTAGCTTCTTGGAACTACAAAGGTAATGGCTTTTTACAATACCACGTCAATACAGATGGGTTTTTTTGGAAGGCAGGAGAATAAAGTCAGCTGTGCCTTGAATCTGCTGCAGCGAAGGAGTCATGAGGAATTAATTTAGTCTGCGGTAGCAAAGTTTCAAAGAGGAATTTGAAGGCATTTCTCTGAAATCTTTCTGAGCATACAGCAGCACCCACAGTCTTCACAGGGATTGTCTGGGATTGTCTGAGCATACAGTGGAGCAACATCAAAGTCAAGCACACTTTTGATCCATGCCAGCACTGACAGATTATGATCTTGCAGTTGTGGAAGGATGGCACTGGTGTCTCTCAGCTCCTAATCTCACAGATAAAGTAGGAGAGGGCTGTGTGGCAGTGAGCAGCATGCAAAAGTCTTTCAGGGCTGACACAGCAGCAGTCTTGCATTAATTAATTAATTAATTAATCTTTAGGGTTTCAGGCTCTTCTCTGGGTTGTACTAAGTTCTCAGGCTTTAACACTCAGAGTATTTCTAATATTGTTCTGGTGTCACAAGAAGTTGAGTTTTATAATCCAGTTCATAAACTGACTGAGATGAGATTCTGTAATTTACCAGACTGTAACTCTGTTTCTGGTATTGTAATTGAGTCATCCATGGCTTTGGGGCACTTGCTTAACTTCTCTGTGCCTCAGTTTCTCATGCACTGAAGAGGAACACATAAGAGTGGTCACCATAATTTAGCAGCATCTAGAGCTCTGGACCTCTGTAATGGAATATAATAGAAGGAAAATAGCACAAAATAACCCTGTTGTGGTTATTGGGATTTAGATGTTACGGGTTTATTTTACAAACCCACTGAAGTGTTTACCCTTCAGATTTTATTGGGATTTTCATGTTCTTGTGAAACCGGAGTGCAGAGCCAAGCCAAGGAAATGCTCTTCTCTTTGTACTGATCTCAGAATTTTTCCTTCGTAGCCAGTCTGAGAGAACAGTATATAATCTTTTGGCATATGTGTTGACTTCATGCATGCATATGCACAGTTTAATGTCTGCACTGTTCGTAATTAGGGACTGAAAGGCCTTTCGCTTGCTTAGAAACCTCAGAGGCTCCTTTGCTTTTCTGCATCTTGACATTTTTGCGGTGTTTTCTAATGCTGACCTGCAAAAACGTAGCTGCCTATTGCTCACCAGCCGGGCTGCCAGGGACTCACCTGGGGCCCCGGTGCAGGGAAATGCTGGAGGACGTGGGCTGAATATTAGGTGGGCACGGAGGACAGAGCGTCCTTGCTCTGCCGGCCGGCTGAACACTGAGATCCGCCGGCTATGCATCGTGCCAGTGTTCATGCTATTGTCAAGCTTCTTGAATGTTGACTGATTTTAAATACTTTTGTTTATTTATTTATTTAGTCATTCATTTATGCTGACTGCATCTGAGTGTGTGCCAGCTGATAAAGTACGCGTTACTGCTGTAACAGCCCTTAGCCACTTTGGGGATTAAAACCAGAGCATTTCCAAATTTTTATGAGTTTTTCTTGGCTGAAAGGAAATGTCCAGGGTTTCAGCTGGATTTTTTTCATTTTCTGTCAGAAGGATGGGGAATTAATTTCTGATCAGGCTTTGTTCTGTTCCTTAAAGACTCTGAAGCCCCATTTCAAGCAAGAGAAAACCAGAAGCAGGGGAGGGCTGCAGCCCCTCATCTCATCCTGTAACTTCCACAGGAGTTGCGTGGGTCACCACCTCCTTCACACAGACACCATTATCTAAGCTATAGGGCTGGATATATTTCTTTGATTTAAAGGAAAATGTGTATTTAGGCCATCAACTATATATCTAATTTCAAAAGAATACCGAGAGATCATAGAACAGAATCATAGAATGTGTTGGGTTGGAAGGGACCTCCAAAGGTCATCTATTCCAGCCCCCTGCAGTGAGCAGGGACATCTTCAACTAGATCAGGTTGGTTTGCACAGAGCCACATCAAGCCTGACCTTGAACATCTCCAGGGATGGAGCTTCCACCACCTCTCTGGGCAACCTGTGCCAGTGTTTCACCACCCTCATTGTAAAGAACTTCTTCCTAATATCTAATCTAAATCTGCCCTGCTCCATTTTTAAACCATTGCCCCTTGTCCTATCAATACGGTCCCTTGTAAACAGTCCCTCTTCAGCTTTCCTGTGGCCCCCTTCAGGTACTGGAAGGCCACTAGAAGGTCTCCCCCGAGATTTCTCTTCTCTAGGCTGAACAACCCCAACTCACTCTGCCAGTTAGACTGTCCTATCCACCTCCAGCCACGAGCTGTATTCCAGCTCTGCTTATATATTCTTAAGAAACATTTTGGGGTCATAAAACTTCATAAAATACAATTTAAGGAAGTATACACTGTTAATGGTGACACATTTGGGGTTTTAAAGGAGAGCTTAATATCTGCATCTGCTCTGAAAATAAAAGATTTTGGCCTGTATGGGTCTCAAAAGGCACCTTTGATGAGTTCCTAAACTTTCCTAACCTATAGGGAAGAAGTGCCTTAGTCACATTGCAAGAGGTGTACAGCACAGTACTGGGTGGCTGCGGGCCCTGATGTGCTGCTCTCCTTGCAAGAAGGGTAAGAGGACCCTGAATGAATGGCAACAAAGCAGATGAAAGTCTCAGTTTCAGCTGGAGAAGCCCACATTCATCAACTGAGTAGCCTGCTCAGCTCGCTTATTAATTCCGAGCACCGTCCAAGTGGGAGAAGCACCTGTGATGGGGGGTCAGCCATGAGAGATCTCTATCTGGCAGAGTCCTGCCCGTCAGAAGCTGGGCAGGCCACCAGCCCTCCTCTCGGGGTGACAAGCCTTTGGAGAGCAGCTCGCCTTCTCCTCAGGGCTTGCTGGGTGAACGTGGTCACAAATAGGAAGGGAAACACATGTTAAGATCTTTCCTTTCTTGACCTTTCCTTCTGACAATTGGCCTACAGCTTTGTGATTTTAGGCTAAAAGTTATTTTCATGGTTTACCTGTGATTTTTTTTCAATGAAACCCCGTAATTCTAACTTGAACCCAGAACAGCACTTCTCTGGTACTTCAGTTGCAGCTGAGGGCATTCACAGGATTGAAGGTTGGCACTAGGAAGGCTCGGAGCCCTCACGTGAGCTCTGCTCCAGGGCACTCAGCCTGGGTGAAGGCCTGTCTCTGACTCTGTGTTGGACTGTGTTGGATAAGAGTCCCCAGATTCTAGCTACAGCTGGAACCAAGCTGTCTGCAGGAACAAACCAAAACTTTGCAACAGCTTATCTAAAATATGTTATTTTCCAAAGCAATCAATTCCGGTATATGCACAGATTTATACAGTCACTTCCTTGCACTAGATTAACGTACAGCCTGGGCCATAAAAATAATTTGGGTTTGAAGATGGTGAAGACTTTCTATTTTTAAACTATTATATTTTTTATGTTCTCTGAAAACAACTGCCACTTAGGCAAGTCCTAGAAGGAGTTGTTCATTTTGTCATTCTTCTCTTATTGAATAAATTCCTCGGTATGGAAGCCGTTGAAAGAGCAGTCTCCACACAAGATGTGTAAATGCAGGCTCTGTGTAGGCAGGGTCTTAATATTTCACAGAAAATGATGACAGTCCTATTCTTGGGCTGAGATTTTTTCCACTGGTGGGGACTGGAGTATCCTGAAGCTGTGTTTAGCAAACAAAGCTAACCTGGAACCTAAAAATATACATTGCAGTTGTGGAGAGCCTGTAAGCCTGTCCCAGTAACCCTTTTATGGTATAAAACGAGCTGATACTCTAATGGTTGTACATCTCAGACGTATCGCAGTAACAAAATCCATACCAATGACATGCGGTGCTTATTGGAAGATCAGATTATAGCTGTCATACCTGTAGCCACTCTGTGACTCACTCCATTTTTTTTTGCTCCCTCTGCTGTCGTATCACCTGTCATACCTGAGTGTGGGACGTTCTTGGGTCCAGGACCAGCTTTTTCTTAAATATTTGCTTTACAAATACACTTTTTAGAACATAGTCATGGGTATTGATGGCCTCCCTGAAATACTAACTGCCCACATCATTATGTCATTGATATACCCTATATAACTGTAACAGCAATTAGTTGCCTCTTTTTCTTGTTTCCGCACTGAGTACATGCAATCGCAGTCTATATCAACAAACCTAAATTGGGTTTCAGCTTAACCTGTGGTAGGGTAGTGTTAGAATAAGACTACAAGGACTGAAAGCAGTGCCTTGGTATGGTATTTTTTCACAATAAAACCTGTCCCACAGAATTTCAGGCTTTGTTGCTAAAAAAAGAGAATTCAAATATTTTATAACCCATGACTTACTTTAATCATGAGGACATATTTAAGCTACAGATGTGCATCTATAGTTTATTTTGTCTTTGCAAAATATTTAAAGAACAAGGCTTTTTTTTTTTTTAAGTAGCAATACAACTGCAGTAGTACAAATCTTTTTCTATGGTGCCTACTTTAGTGATCTCTTAGCAGCTAAGCTACATCAGGCCAGCTTTGATATACTTATTCTTGTTGAATTATAATAATCCTATTGAAATTTCCTAATTAAAATTTAGCTAGATCATAGAATAAAGTAAAACTAAGGCAGAGTGATGTTGTTGGAATGTGGTCTAAAATGAAATATTAATCACGTTTTATACCCTGTTAAATTACTGTCTATTGCTTTAGTAATAATGCAATTTAGTCATGATGTAATGTGTTCAAATACAATCTTGAAATTAAAACAACCACAGAAGTATGTGTCATAAAAACTGAACACTTTAATTACAGCTGTGTAAATGTGACCTTTTCAGATTTTAATTGACGCATCTCTTACAAGTATGATCAAAAATAGTGTTTTGATGGAGAAAAAAAAATCTGGATAATATAAACTACCCTGAATTCTGCTGAATCAGACTCCTCTGGGCAGCTGCTTTCTGTTCATCGGGACTGAGAAAATGCCATCCCCATTAACATGGGATGATGGAGCCAATATAATGTATTTTCTGAGACATTTGAAAAACTGGAAGTATCTCTGTACCTTAGAAAATTTGCCTTACCTTAAGATGTGACTAATATCGAGCCTGCGATTGATTTGCACACAAATCTAGGAATTTTGTCAGGTTTGACTTCCTGCAAACTTAATTTAGAGGTTTTCTATTAATACCAGATACTTCACCCTGGGCTTTTCTTCCTACCAAATCTGGCTCCTTGCCATCCTTCAGTTCACAGACAACCGTTCCAGCTGCCACCAGCCAGAGGAAGAAACCAGCAGATGTAGATAAATGTTTGCTGTCCTTGGCAAAATCTTTGCAGAAGGGCCTCACCCTGCCTAGAGATGTATTTCCCAGGGAAATTTTTTGGGGAAAAAAAGCCAACCAAAACCAAACCCACAGTATAAATGCATCATCTTCAGATCCTTTCTTTGTGAATCTTTAGTCACGGCTTTTTATATTGTTGCTGGATGTTTACCTCTTAGAAAAGGTTAAATACATTGCCGAACACAACTGAGATCCTGCCTTATCAGTCAGTCAGCTAAATCAGGGGTGCAGAGTATTTGTTCTCAAGGATGATGAACAAATCAGAAATAAGGCAGCCTAGTTTCAGACCCAGGGGAAATAAAATCAAATGTGCTGTGGAATAGCTTCCCGCTTAGTTGGCACAGACTGGGTGCAGGAGGAAGGTTGGTGGCAGCAGCAGGAAGTGCCTGCTGGTGGCACATGGGCTGTAACAGGAACCAGAAGATGTTATTTCTAGTACACTTTTGGAACAGGAGGGAGAGAAAACAGGAAATATTTCTATTTTCTAATGTTGCCTATTTGAAATTTTTCAAAATCTGCCTGTGTCATAGATACACTAAGAGCTTAAAACTTTGTGTAGCCTTCAGCACATGAAGGAACATCTAGACTTAAGGGACCACCCGGCTTCATAAAGCCCTGCTTGGAGTGTTACTACCAATGCAAACAGGATGTAGGAAAATCCTGTGGAACGGAAAGTTCTCTTATTCTGTTAGAAATGTTGGTGGTGCTCAAGACAACAGACAAGTGTTTGTATTGAACAGATCTCCCTTGTTTGGAACAGAAGAACCAGCTCAACCACAGAGCGTGCTGCCTGCTCGGCCCTCCTCCACCGCCCCCGTTCCCACCGCCGCACTTCAGGCATGGCTGGAGCACTGTAAGTGTGGCCCAGGAGCCTTTCTCTTCTTTTTACATGACTTTTTATGTATGAAACAGACTGAAGCAGCCTCTCAGGCACTGCATCATAGCATTGCTCAGCAAACCCGTCTGGCCGTGTTGAGATGGCTCTGTTAGGGCAGTCATTCCACATCTCAGACTGGGGCTTGAGGTAAATCTCAAATAGATCAGAGAATGAAATGAGGCTGGGTTTGTTCAGGCAGTTAATTCAATTAATTAAAATACTCTCCTTACTCTGTTTTGGGTACTTTCCTAGAATAAGGCAAGCTGGAACTAAAGGAAGCAGCAATCAAGAAAGGACAAAAAGGCAATTTTCCACTCTGCACGATGATTTCAGAGTATATATCCTGTTTTGCACCATATTTGCCTTACCCAGTAGGTGAAATGAAGATCCCGAAATTCTCCTATGGATTCTACTCCCACCATTTCGTTTTGCAGAAAGATAAATGTGTGTGTTTGAGTTGCTGGTATGGAGATTTCACTCACCTGCCTATGCACATAACTGCTTTATATGCTATGTGTCCATACACGTATGTTAACATACAGGATACAATGGGTATATGATATAGCAGTTTGCCCAATTAGTTGTATTGCCAAGGTCTGTTAAGTCCAATGTGTTTTCCATCCCAACATTAAGAATTTTTCTTCCTCCTTTGTAATTCCTCTTTCTTATTTCTACTATTCATTTACCATATACAAATGCTGCCATCACTGCTAGTGCTATGTAAATAAAGATGAGTAAGAATTCTGTCAAGATCTAACCCAAGAAAAACTACGGTGTAAAATCCTTTGTTGTCGTCAGAGAAATCAAGATTGAACTTAGGGTGCCCAAAATGTAGTTGCCTTGCCCTTCCCCATCCCCTCTCCAGCCTGTGCCTTAATTTCCACAGAAAGGAGACCCAGAGGCAAGATCTCCTTAGGAATGTGGTGCACTGCTTTAGTGAGCATGAGCTTGGGATCAGGGTCCCGGAGATTCCCCCAAGCAGCCCAGAGAGTAATCGGAATGTAAAATCACCCTTCCCACCATCTCCCTCCAAAAACTTGCAAAATGCAACTAAGTAGTTACTAAGAGGGTGGGATCCATGTGAATTCACTATGAGCAGTTTGTGTTTTGGAGTCTCTAGTTGGAGCTTTTCTGGGTAATGGCTTTTCACTCAGAAGCTGAAGATCAGTTACGGTAACCCAGTGTTTCTGGCTGGCTATTCATCTGCATTTCCCGGGGAGATCACTTTTGTCACAGGACATAAATAAGGCAGTTTACTCAAGCCTAATTTTGATGTCAAACATTAGACAGTCATTGATCATTAAAGGTATTGGCTCCGGTCTGCAGGGAATGCCTACGGGTTAGTATCTTCTGGAGCCAAGTTCACGATGCCTAGAGCCTTGCTGAGCGCAGTCTCTATTATTAGAGCAAAGATGCTATTTTTGGAGAGGAGCTGCTACTTGTGAAGTGGGACGGGGGGAGCCGGGTCAGGTCTAAGAATAGGCCAGGGTCCCACGCTGGCTCGGAGGGGCGTGCGGCAGCCCCGCTGCAACGTGCCTCTGAGAGAAGGAGGAGGAGGAGGAAGTGTGGGGCAGGACACTGTGCTGCAGTACTGATGTTCAGGCATCCATGAAGATAACTTTGTGACAAACCCAGGGCTTCTCCCTGAGGGAGCAAGACTCTCTTGAGGCTGAGGCATTTGTTGGCTGGGTTTTTATGCATTTCTCTGACTACGTGCTCACTCATATGCTTTATGTTACACAGAAGCTGCCTGCCCCAGATATGAAGGAGCTGTGTCGGGAGCTCCAGATCATAGAGGCTTCCTCTCTGCCCAAATCATGCTGCCCTGCAGGGCCTCCTGGCCCCCAGGTGAGTGATGCAGTTGTAATTAAACCATGTTGTTTTCTCACTGGCTCCAAAGTCTTTACGAAGCTGTAAAACATCTGCAAATGCTTTTACCAATTAATAAGCATACCAAGCTCTGGCTTAATTTCATTTTGATATGACTGGGCATAAATCATGTAGACTTTTTGCTCTATGTTCTCATCCCTGCCTTGCATACTCCAGTCAGTTTCAAGTTCACCCTTCATTTTTGTGGACTTCTGCAGTGGGTAGCATCCATCAAAAATCCAGGAGACACCACCATTTTCAGAGGTTCTTTGGTAGGGTTTTGTTTTGTTTTGTTTTGTTTTGTTTCCTTCAGACTGTGTTGTGCTTTATGTGAGGGAAAGTGCCCGTAGTGTGAAAGCACAAGAGTGCAATGAACTTCAATGTTAGTGGCTTCCACCCTTGAGAAGGCCTACAGGAAATCATCCTGGAGGGCAGTGAGATGGAATTCAGGAGATGTGGGATCTCCTAGCTTGAGCTGCAACAATCTCTGTCTCTGACTTGCTGGGTAGCCTTTGGCCAGTGTTTTTGACCTCCCATTTCATTTTGTACAGTTTGTACGTTCAGAAATCTTCTGAGGGAGGTCAGATATCTGAAGGAGGTCAGATATCTGAGGAAAAGGTCCACCTCTTTGAGCAAGGTTTTTTGAATATCTCCACAGTGTGAAGATCACCCACCTGCCTTTCCATTCCAGTTCATTCCCTCCAAAGAAAAATTAAAGTTTTCATGGAGAGGTCCTTCGAGTTTCTCCCGGTCCTAATCCATGTGCTGTGCCTGGTGCTTGCTTTGGGACAATGACCTTCCTCAGCATTTCTGGGTGCCAGTTTTCTTGCAACACAGCTAATAGCAAGGATGACGTGGGACCTTTGCTGCAGCAAAGCTGTGACTGAGGCTTTGGCTGCCTGAGAAGTTAACAAGCACCCAAACACTATTTTAAAAGTATGGACAGTGCATCACAGTAAATGTTCCTTTATGTGGCAAAAAGTTTAGCTTTTATTGTTAAGAAGTCAATACTTCAGAAGGTATTTGTAAATAATCTGAAAGCTGCAACATGAAAACCGCAAAGTCTTGGTTTATGAACCTTGACTTTTTTGATCTGCCATTTCATCTTTGCTGAGATGCAGAACGAGGCAGGTTCATTTAGCACGTGAATGATGAGGTGCGGAGAGAAGCAATGTCCTGTACTGAGAAAATCTTCTCTGCATTATGAAACATCCCTGCAGTGTCATTGGCCGTGATCCAGAGTTGTGGTACCTGTGGAAGAAGCAGTTGTTATTTCAATCTTTGCTAGACTGTCTTTTTTTTGAACAAAAATCTCTTAATACTCTCTCTGACTCGAATTGTAAGAACTGTAATATTACTTCTATTGTTCTGCAGGGTCTAATGTTGTAAATAATATTTATCTTGCAACCAAACAAGCTGTAATCCCTCCAAGAACATTTTTAAATAGAGCAGGCTGGCAAATTTTATCACAACAGCATACAGTAGGGTGGGTATAACATGGCTTTGGAATTTTTAATTATAAATTACGAGACTGTGTCTTGTAACGGGACAATATTAGAGGTGGCAGTTCTCTAGACAATATTTTCAATGGCAATGGTCACCTGGAAAGAAATGCTACGATTACAAAAAAAAAATCTAAGAAGTAATTTTGAATTATTTTCTGCTGTAGCTTGCTTGGCTTTCAAAGCCGTTGTAAAAGTTTTCATACTGTTGACTCAGAGCTGAATTTTAACAATTTTTTGTAAGAACAGTTACGTTGGTAATGATATAACTCAGCATATAATTCCTCCCATGTGTAACCTAAGGTAAAACGAAAAAAATAAGATGAAATTTGGCTCTGATTCTAACAGAGTGCGTTCTGATTTATACTGCTAAAAACCTAAAGTAGCTCTACAGACCAAAATAGTTGAAGTAATTTGCATTTGAGGGTGCTCTTTGCTCCTTTTCACATACAATTTGCATCATGTTTTGGATAGTTTAAGACAACCTCAATCCAAACCTGGAGCAAGTGATTTGTACAGTAAATCTAATGGTCCTCATGGGATTCTTTTCCTTAGTCATTTCCTTAGTGAACTGAAGCACACTAGAAACAAAACTGGGTTTCTGATTTTCTTCTGAGATGGACTTCAAGGTTCTCCCTAGATTAAAAAGTCTTCTGAGAGGAGAATCATCTTCATTTGAGACACACAGATATCTTCAGGATTGACAGATGATGGCAGTCCTCCATGTCCATACCACACTGCAGAGCCCATCTCGCATGTTTTATGTCACTTCCCTGAACATCCCTCTGGCTGACCTCCTTTGCCAACTGACACACTGCCTCTGTGTCCTCATTGTCAATAAATTTTCAGAAGTGCAATAACTTCTCATCTTTCCTTTGCCCCAGGTCTCTTTTCTTTCTGGTTTTCCTCATCTAGAAGGTGCTGCTGCAATTCCCTTGTCAGTCCAGCTCCCCATCCTGACGTTCAGCAGTGGCACAGACCTGGCATTTAGAGGCTGCGTTGAAACACCACATCCAACACCCCAGCTTTGTGGGTTCACG
>NW_009720998.1:48585-112792 GCF_000703405.1 Apaloderma vittatum
ATACCTACAGGGTCAAGGATTGATGGAAGACCACCACCGGTTCCTCCTTACTAATGCAGTTTAATGACAGCATTCATTTTTCTCCCTAGGGTCCGCAAGGAATTCCTGGTATTATGGGACCAAAAGGGGAAAAAGTAAGTGTTGTTATGGAGCTTGATATGTTTTGAGGAGCAAAGAAAGGAGGAAGGGAAGTGTTCACTTTTTTCCCTTGTTTATTTAGTGAATGGTGGACTTTATGGATGTGGGGATTTGTTTTAATTTTTATGTAAAGCTATGAATTGGTTTGAAACTATAATTTAAAGCTTCACCTTTCAGTGTTTCATCTTCAATCTTGAAATACTTTTGATGGCTTCTCATGATAGCTACCTCTCTCTAGAATATGTGTATGTCTAGGGAAAGCAACTCAGGGGCACAAGTCAGCAATCTCACTGGTCCAAAAACCCTTGAATGCCCCACCCATCCAAGAAGAGGTGAAAAGCAGAGCTCTCCTATGCAGTGTGAATTGTATGGGTCACCTCAGATATTAAAACTCACCTATATGTTAAGTTATGCCTTCAGATCTGCAAAGCATTTGCTCCATGATGAGCTTTATACCTGAAGCTGGGCGCTTAGTTACATGATTTGCTATACAAGGGGATGACTAGATTTAGGGCTGAGAACATGGGAAAGACCAAGGAGCTCCATTAAACTAAATCTTCTCATTTTACCTCTGGAAGTAAAGTCTTGAACACAAAGATATTCCCAATTCGTTGATTTTTTTTTTTTAATTTAAGTGCATTGACTAATGAGCCACTGTATTTCATGTGGTGCCTGTAAGACTAACATTTTCCTTTCTCTGGCAGGGGGAGATTGGCAGGCCGGGAAGAAAGGTATGAACAAGGGTGCTGTCTTAAAAACACATCTAATATTTGTCAGAGAGGGGTGAAGACAACAGTTAAATAAAAATTAAAAAACAGTGAGAAATTAACTGAGTTATGTTTCTGTGGACAGGGAGAGCAGGTATGGGAGCTGTCACTACTCCTCCAAAGTCTAAAGAAGGCTTGGCCAAATACACCTGAAGGAGGAATAACCATTAAGGATTGCACATACAGCATTTTGGCACCAATGCAATACGCTGAGTACAATCCTATGCTAGGTGACGTATGAGCCATGATATATTGTCAAAAATATGTGCCCCTACATTTGATGAAAGAGAATACATTGTCTCAGTCACTGAGTACCTTCATTTAATGTAATTAACTTTAAAAGAAGACAGAGATGCAGGATGAAATCAGAGATGTGCAGAGGGTAGTCACTAACCAGGAAAAGAAGTACCCTTCTAATAATATACCAAGGATTTTAGCACCTTTCTAATAATATACAAAGGATTTTAACACCAGCTGCCAATTAGTAATTCAAATAAATACATAAACAAAAGCAGTATTTTTCTTTAATCTAAATGGTAAATGCCCTGCAGCAAACGAAAATATTACTTATATAAATTCAAGTGCTCAAAACAGTAATGTCTCAGTCACTCACCAACCTACAAGAGTGCAAATCTTAAATGCAGTACATCGGTACTTACTCTTTTGAGTACTAGTAGGTTCTACTAGTAGTAGTGAGAAGTTGCTCAGGTTGGGAATAAAACAGTGTAACTCTTGCTGAAGGCTGTCTGGCTCATGGGAGGTTACTCCTAGCCCTAAATGTCATGGTGACATGTCTAATATCGTATTGTCACGTGGCATAAAGCGGTGGAAAAGGACTACTCTGCAGCATTTTAGGATACTCAAAGAGTGATTTACAGGCAGTAATCAAAAGAGATAAATAGCTGTATGTATGTAGTTATTTCTAGCCATAGTAATAAGGAGCAATTATAGCTAGTAATATAAGAATGTTCAGAATATGAATAGTAGTAAATAAAAATAGGAATGTCTTAAAGATTTGGTTCTATTCTTAATGTAAATTGGATTCACATGGATCTAATTACATGCAGATCTGTTTTATTTACATCATATTAATAAAGGAAAAAAGAATTTAAGTTACTAATACTGGGATTTTAGGATTATTATTTTGATTGCATGTAGATTTACTCTGTAGCTGATCTACTTACTTGAATCAGTGTAACCTGGTATTTCTTCAAGCCCACACTTCCTCCAGTAGCCTGAACACAAACTGTTTTGTGAGTAAATGTACTCTTTTTTCTGTTAAAAACAAGGTAAAGAAACATTATCAGGTCTTTTCCTGAAAAAAACTTTATTCCTCCGTATCTTCTGTCTGCACTGGAGGCCTGTGTGCAGGTATGATGTTACATGAATCATTGTAACCGATGTTTTCCGTTCAAGGGTAGACCAGGTCCCCCGGGCGTCCCTGGAATGCCAGGACCAGTAGGATGGCCTGGACCTGTGGGACAGAAGGTAAGACTAAAATACACTTGGAATAACCTGCTCAACATCACAGTCTGAACAGAACAGTTGTCTTGCGACAGCACTGTCTGCTGGAGGCTGGAAAGCTGCAGCAGTGCAAGGACACTCTGTGTCCGTCTCTTTTGTTACACTGGTCTGCGAAGAGCTGTCTAGTCTAGGGGTAGGTTACTCCACCCTCAGCCTAGGCCTTGTAGCACTTCTTATGTTCGTTAAAATATGTCATAGGGGAACTGAAAATTAATCCAATGAAGAGTTGTTGATAATCACTGCTGTTTCACAATCGTACAAATCAGTGTTTCAGAACTGATCAACATCTTTATCACTGTTCTTTATGATGATCTCACGTCCTTCTTGGCAGCATAACTGTGTGCCCGTGCCATCAGAGGGAAAATACCAGGCTGGTATCAGGGGAAAGAGATTACAGATCATGAGGATTGCTGATCTCATCTTTGAAGTTCATTCCCGTAAAAACAAACATAAATTCCTGTGACTTTTAATAACCAATGGCAGAAGAAATGGAAGAACATGCTTTGCTGCTGCAGAGTCGTTGCTTCATCTGCATTTATTATAAAAACAGCTGCAGGACAGTCCTTTGCTGAGTAAAGAAATTGGAACTGAATGGTTTTTAAAGTTTTTTCCAACCTAAAACATTCTATGATTCTGTGATTATCTTACACAAAAAAGTATGCAGTTCTTCACAGGAACCACAGTAGATGGAGTTTCTACTGGGACTTTTGAGATAACGTGCTTTTCTTCAATCCAGTATGCATCAGGTGAAAGGACTGCACGCAATGTTTAGTCTGAAACTGCATTTTCCAGTAAATCTTTGACTCTCTATTTCCTCTATGAAGGTAGGTGCTCCCACCTCAAAGGACATGATGCAGTAGCTCTTGCTACTGCAAGAATAATAGTAGACTTCTGAACTCAAGCCACATCTAAGAAGCAGGCCCTCAAAGTCTCCACAGCTATGTCATGTGAAGAACAGCATATTATAGCATGGGGAAATGTAGGCAAACAAGGACAAAGTGTGTACTTAAAAGGAGCCAATGCTCACTTTGAACTGTAAGATGGGAAATGATGTCTCCCCAAAATGCATTGTGTGCTGTGACTTCCCACAGTGGGATCAGTGAGGGCAGAAGGAAGGTCTAACTACCTTGTTCCCTCACAGTCTTAGTACTGAGAGCAGAGCAGTCAGAAAACTCATTTACTTGATCTTTTCCTTATGGAATCTTTCCTAATTTTGATTTTATCTCCTCTTTGTCTAGTTATGCTTTTTCATCACACTCCTAGAAGCATCCCTCACAGTCAGTAGGAATACTTTTTCATGTAATTTGACTACAAGTCCTACTTGCTGTTTGATTCCAGTTCTTCGGTTTTTATTGCCTCCTCTGATACCTGTCTCCTGTGTTCCTTAGATGGGTTAACACTTTCATTTCTTCTAGTCTTTATAAATTTTGGTTTCCTGCCCATCAGTGAGGGCTCCAGTCAGAGCCCAGCAGGTCTCTGTGCTCACTTCTACTGGTTGTCTCTCTCTGCCCTTTCTCTTCTCGTCTCTGATCTTCCCACACTCCTGATGCTCATCTTCACTAAACTCATTTGCTGCATCCTCTTCTTGTTGTAAATCTCCAATAAGTTTCTGTTTGTGTTTTTTTTTCTCTCATTCCCAGCTCTGTGCCTTCTATTTCTTCAGCTAAGTCTCCTTCGTTGTCTTTTATTTCTCTGACACAGCCTTGGTCAAATCCTTATTTCTCCTACTTTGTTTCTTCAAGTCTTTTCTGATCTTCTGCCAGGGCAGCAGCCAACGTGAAAATCCTCTCCATTTCTAAGACAATGAAAGCCAAAGGAGACTGAGCGCCAACTGTATTCTGCTGATAGCACTGCTGCATGTCTGTGGGGACTCCTCTGTATTTCATGCTAAATATAATTAGCTGACAGGAGCCAAAGAAGTTGTTGTAAAGCCTTTTCATGATTTACTGTCTCCAAATCAGTGTAAAACATACGATGGCTCAGAACTATGATAAAAGTAGTCATTGTGCCTCCTCTCGCTATAAAGGCTTGCAGCAAAATACCTTTCTTTTCTGCAATTCAGTGGAAGAAATGCTAAGTAGACACAAAGCACCTTCACGCAGAAAAAGGATGCGCTGTTGCTGCTCATTTCCTTGCTCACCCTTTAATAGCATCTGGCAAAACTGAAGCGGAAGTTGCACACCCGAGAAGAATAAGATAGCATATGAGGATTCAGGCAGCACACAATTGCAATGTAGACCTCTTACTACAATGCTACACCAAGGTCAGGCTTGTCTCAACTGCTTGACGTAAAAGCTGAACTGCTGAACTGTCAGACATTCAAGTATGACCTCACCAGAGAGTCACAATCAATAACTGTCTTTATTGACCCCTTTAGGGTGAAAAGGGAGAGTTGGGTGTGATGGGATTGCCAGGTACAAGAGGACCAATGGGCTCCAAGGTTTGTTAACCAAACACTGCATTTTCAGACATTGGTTTCTAACGCTCTGCTGACAGCTGCTTCCCTCA
The DNA here is from genome assembly GCF_000703405.1 of Apaloderma vittatum. Lineage (NCBI taxonomy): Eukaryota > Metazoa > Chordata > Aves > Trogoniformes > Trogonidae > Apaloderma > Apaloderma vittatum. Next base: position 53,523 of record NW_009720998.1, read on the forward strand.
TAAATTTGCTGGAAAGCATTTATCAGGATATATATTTTCTAATACAGCTGAAAAATATATGTTCTCCTTCAAGCAAGGTTATATTGACTGGTTGGTCTTGGCTGTGATTTTGGCTTTTCATAAAAATGTTTTTGTATAGATTACTGTAAAAAAATTATTTTAAAAGTGAAATTTATATATAATATGTATAATATATAATTGTATCCCACTAGAAAACTAGTTCTTAAGTATATCTATAGCATTAAATCATGTCTGCAATGTTTTCCACCCAACTTATAAGACTGTGGAGATCATTTTCGTCCTCTGCCAAAACAATGCATATGTATTAACAGCTGGATAGTAAATACAATTTGGTCTGGATATTCTAGGTATCTCCACATCATTGTCTAGTGTAGCCTCTACCTTTAAAAATCTAAGGCACAAATTTTCAGGTACTTGAAAAAAAAAACGTAATCAGTTTATTCAAATAAAGGACTGGAAAGAAGAACTGAACACCATTGTTTTTTATATGTTTCTTAAAGAGAAACTCAGTTTTATAGTAATTCCCACATTAGAAAATTACTTAAATATAATTTAATTATTAACTGTGGCATCTAGGGCTTTATTCACTTTCAGTTATGTTTTATTTCCCTTGCTTAAAGCAATATCAAACCTGCTGGCTTTACCTGGCTTTTTCACATTGGCTTTTGGCTGAGTTGTCTTGCCTTTAAACCACATTTCATGGTTCTGTTTCAGTGCAATTTTAGAAGCTATAAATATTGATTTGCATTTACAAGTTGATGCAATTAATTATTTGTGCTTCATTCTTTTTCTTCACTTTAAAGTTTGAAAGTCTGGCTTCCTGGATGATTTTGAAATTGAGAAGCATTAAATTATCTATCATTCCCTTTAGGGTTTTCCTGGAACTAGAGGAGAAAAGGTCAGTGTGACAATAGAATAATGTATCAATTAACAATTGGAAAGAGTTATGTAAAAAAAGGTAGCTGCAGAAATGAGATTGAGTCTTGATGGAGTGAAGTCTAAAGTCTGAGAAATGAAAACAGGCATCGAGGAGCACAATTTTGTGACCTGGGTTAAAGTGAGATTTACACTCCGTGTTCTTGTGAACAAGTTGCTACAGTAACTCACTTCAGTTTCCTCAGCTGTAGAATGGGTATAATAATCCTTAATTGTTGGTCTGGTTTGTTTAGTCTGTACACACTTCCGCACAGAGACAGTGCTTTACTGTAAGGCCTCATAGTGGGTCCTGAACTTGGATGAAGCCAACCAAGGAAAACAAATGAGATTTGGAAGTATTATGTCCAGGAAAGCACATATTTAAAGGAGTTACCTGGGGAGAATAAGTCCCCTTTCCTACAAGCCTTACTTTTAATTCTGTTATAATACCAATGAAAGTAATAAGGAAACATTTTAGGGTATCTACCATATGTCTCACTCTGAAGATATTGCTGTACTCTATGTGAATCCAGATGATGTGTCATATAGAAGAATTTTTTTGCTTCCTCATGAAATGACAGTAATTAAGCTGTTGTCACCCTGTGCTCTCTCTCTCCAGGGATCCAGGGGTGACAGGGGTGACAAAGGAGTCAAAGGAGACCAGGTAATTTTCTTTTCCAAATGACTCTGAGCTTTAGATGAGTGCACACTTGAAGACTCTCGCATTTCTGATAGGGAAAACCAGAAGTGATGTGGAGGAAAGGAACCTGGAAGCATCTTCCTGGGAGGGCAGGAGTGGTGAGGGAAGGCAGAGCTCCTACCTGATGGAGGGTGGTGGGACAGCCTCCATGTCCATGTGCCCCCCAGTCCCAGTGCATGGTGGGGTGATGGGTCAGGGGGGGAATTTCCCTGGACGTAACCTCAGTCTCTCTTCGCCCCTGCAGTTCAGAACAACCACAGCTTGCCAAAAGACATTTAGGTGGTATTATGGTAATGCTGGTGGGGAGGAAGCGAGATTTGTGGTTTGGAAGTAAAAGGGTTTTGGCCTAAATGGAGAAATGCCGTTCCCAAACACAGGCTTTGGGACACGTCCCAGTTGCAGGGTTGCCTGTGGATGAAAGCACAATCAGGATATTTGTCAGAGGAGAGGAAGCAGGTGCCAGACTGATCTTCTGGCAGACAGATGTATTATTATCGTACAAGGGGATTTAAAGTAAAATTTTGCTTATAATTCCCCAACTTCTGCAGGTATCATTGTGCAGGATTTTTTAACTGTACATCACACTTGTATTTCTTCCTTCCAAGGAAGGGCTGATTTGTCAAAGCTCGTTCCACTTTTTCTGATGATTTTTCTTCTTTTAATTTGCAGGGAGAAATAGGCTTCCCTGGAATGCTGGGACAAAAAGTAAGTGGGTGCAATGAGTGAAGGAGTTAAGTGCTGACATAGGGACAATGAGTGGCTGCAGGGACATCCTGGAAAGTGTAGGACATTGAAAGTCTTGCTTGATTCAATGATCAACACTTGAGCTTGATCAAATTCTTTAGGCTTTTATATCTTTTAGGAGAAAACTCTGAGATTTAGCTGTTTGTTTTGTTTCTCTTTTTTTCCCCCACAACATTAATTTAGTCATAATCTTCCTCCTGTTTACCATATTCAGACTCTTGATTATAGATTCATAACTTCCCTAATTGTTTTACTCACTTGAAGCAAATAAATATTTCCTTTTTGATGCTCTGAATTGAAATGGCACTAGTATAAATAGCAGCTTATTCTGTACTTGAAAAACTATCAAAATTCAGGTATTGGCTTATGGATAGAAAGCCTAAAGGAGAATAATTTTATGACGTAATCACATCTTGTCTCTGAAAATAGAATAAGGAAATAATGATTGCTTCTGTGGAGGCTAGAAGATGAGTGGATTCACCTCCCTTTCACTGTGTGATTTTATTATATGTGTGTCTTAACAACAAAGCAAGATATTGCCAAGGGGTCAGAGAGTTTTGCTAGCCTTGACCTCTCGAAGGTTTTGAGCCTATTTCTGATCTCTCCATTTGACCTCTTGTTTGGGAAAGAATTTTTCAAGGGTATGTGGGTAAATTGTAAGGGATGTTTTTTTACTTTATGCTTCTTTTAAAACATTTTGTTGTAGTTTTGTATTTCTAAGAAAGAAACGGTGCCAGCATTATCTAGAGGAATTGTGCAAGTGAAGGCACCATCTGGCTGCTGTCTTGTACAAGGCAGGTATAACCACGTACTTACTTCCTTCTTCCTTCCCTCTGCACCCACCAAGGGAGAGATGGGCCCGAAGGGACAGTCGGGAGTACCAGGACACAGAGGACCTATAGGAAGACCTGGAAAACGAGGCAAACAAGTAGGACCATGATGTTTCCTCTTTCGGTGACTCATGGCATCTGTGTGGTCGTGGCGTATGACCGTGTGTTCTGTGGTCTCATGGTATTATGCACTTCATTGCAGGGATGTAGACAGAAGCCCTGAAACACCTCACACACATGCACAGGCTGTGCAGGAGTTAAAGCCTCAGCTTTAGGGCTGCAGCCTTATCTGCACCATTTAGGTCCCTGGCCATGCAGCACGGGGAAAATTCTATTTGCCTGGCTTGGTAACAAGTTCTTTGAATACAGCTTGAGCAGACTTTGATCTCCTCCTTTGAATCCTAAGCGACACAGGTCCCAGCCTCACCTGATGGCTGGAGAGTTGGCATGAGGTTCAGGTCTCGGACAGCATGGGGTGAAATGCCAAGGTGCCCTACGCTTTGTAGATCCCAACCCTGAAGCTGGCTCAGGGAGTGGGACTGTTCTATTTACAGGCAGACTGCAATGGCAAATGGGATATATCCAAAATTCAACACATTTCAGCCTACTCAAATGCCACCCTGTGTCCCTTGTGAAAACAAGTTCCTGGGATGAATGAAGGAAGGTTTGTGGGGAAACACTGGCTTTACGGGTCTCTGAATGAGGGAGGGATTGCTGTGGGTGCTACAAAAACTAGTCGCCCCTCAGCTCTGGGCAGAGAGGTAACATCAGCGTTTTGCGGGGGAGGTCTCATTGCCTGTCCATGAATTTTCTCCTTGGCTCACTACTGCTAACAAAATTAGAAAGGTGTGCTCTAATGGATTAAACTGATGTGTGGTTTGCAACAGTGAAAACCACTGGTCTGTACATCCAAACCTCAGATATGTATTAGGCTGTAGTACACTCCTGGTTTCCAGCACACACATTAAGTGTACATCCAATGTCCATTCAGGCTCTGCCCTTGCTGCTGAGCCTACCTGGCAGAAGCTTTCTGTCCAGACTACCAATTTATTTGAGTCAGGCTTTACCCAGGCCCAAATGCTGGTCAACACAGATCAGCTTGCAGAGCCACAAGTCCTTGGAGATGTCCATCACACAGTGCAAAGAACCAAAACACTAAAACACCCTCTCTGTTTCTCCCATTTCCTCTGTTAACACTAAACCAAGATTGATTTGTTAGACTGGATATTTATATGGGAGTTCTCGCCATAGTGCTGCATGCCAGGGAGAGATTCTTCTGCTCTGAGAAAAGGTCAGGAAGATACATAGTGACCTTAAGGGATGGTAATCATGTATGGAAGCTGTTCAGGAATGAGATGGTTGGCAAATAGTCCTTATTTAGAGCTCAGAATAATTGTGGTGGCAGAACTAAATTTTTTCAGACTTTAAAGACCAGGAATTGTCAGTAGATTTGATACTGACTTCCACTACAGCATTTTCCAAGAAGGAGATAAAGAGGTTGGTATAGTTACCTGCTCAAGTCAACAAATGGGCCACTTTAACGCACTTTTCCTTTTGTATTTATTACAAAGGCAATCAGTTCCTGGTGCACTGAATTGCTGCCTGCAGAGCCTGTTTCTTTCCGCGGACTCACAGGCAAGGGGACCTGTTCTCGCTCAGATATGGGAGCATGTAGATGGGGTGGTTAATGGGCTTAGCTGAGAGTATTTTATCCGCAGTCTGGTTATGCTCAACACTGCAAACAGAGGCATATGACTGCTTCACTGTTGCTCTTGTGCCATTAGCTAGTATCTGAAATGAAACAATAGCCAGTGTGTGGGGAAAATTAAAAGTTGGATATTAGGAAAGGAACAACAGGTCACTAAGTAAGAAAGGTATGTGCAGCGTAAGTCTGCAAGAAAAATGGTTTTGTCCTTGATTTGTCAGGTTTTAAAAGCTTTTGACTGTTTCCATTTTGGTTTTTGATGGTTTTTTTTGTAAACTGTGCTCATTTGTTCTGCTGAAGTAATATTCACAGAACATCTTTCCACAGCATAAGGCAAAGAGAAGATGCAGTGCCTACAAATCAACTTGAACACAGTGCCCTCCTTACTTGGCCTTAGACATTTTGTCACATTACACAGTGTCTTAATCAAAAAGTGGTGACATAAGGTGTGTCATAATTTAAGGCAACAATCAGTGTGACTAGAAGAATATAGTCTGCCCCTAAATTAGGATTTCCAGACCCAAGACTCAATACTTTCTGGTGCCCTGAAAGCAATTTCAGCATCTGCATCAAAACTGTGTTTCTTGGTGAACTACCTATGTCCTTTCTTCTTTTCTAATCCTTTAAAAAAAAAAAAAGTGACATTTTAAGGCTCTTTGGCCTGGCTGTTGCCTTTAAGGGCTGTAGCTGCTGGGCTGTTTGTTCAGCTGGGGGGATAGTTTCCATCTACATGGGGCCATTTCCTGTCCCTTGATCCAGCTGACATCCCTAGATAAAAGCAGCTAAATTAGGAAGGTGTCACTTCCACTTCCATTTTGAGATATGTCTTGATTATCTCATTGGCTTCTTCAGCTCTTCCCTGTCTCTGGGACAGGCTCTTCCCAAAAGGTGGCCAGGAGGTGGGAGTCACAAACCACAGCCTCACTGCCCTCTAACTGAGATGTAACACCCAAAGCTTTGTAACTTGGGAATCGACCCTAAGGAGCAAGTTTAGGATTTCAGTCTTGACAGGGAGGAATGACTTAGGGCTTTTTGGTAATGTCACTTTGAAAGAGAAGAGAAGAGAGGAATATTAATATTGTCCGTGGGAAAATCCTCCCTGAATGCCATGGGTGCATGCAAAAAGAAACAAGGCAAAAGTATTTAATATAAATCTCTGCCATTATTATTTAATCTACCTGTGCTAAGCAAGAGGACATTAAGCAATCATTCCTCCAAAGCAGGAGACACAGAAGACAGCTCGTTTTCAGGCAGTATGTGTTTGACTGTCTCTGGCTTGTCTCTGCCAGATAGCTGTCATGTGTGGGAAAGATATTTCCCACAGATTTCTTTGGGGCTACAAAATCTTGATCTGCTAGTTCTAGGTTGTGTAATGTAAGAAGTAATTAGGGATCAGCATCGCTTGCATTCATATAAATCCTGGAATATTTTGATGGCACAGAGCTTGCCTAATAGGATTAAACAAAGCAAATATTCAATTAGTTCTTCATGGTCCGTGGCAAAATCAGCCTTCCTCTGTTGAAATGGTGCAAGTGACATTCAAATGTATCCATGCTATGCAACATATTATATAACAAATTATTGTCGTATATATTATTATATTTGCTCCATTACTCTGATATTAGACATGCAAACACTTATCATGCGCTTGTGAATGCACATTAGTGTGGAATTACACCATCTTCCACGAATTATTCTCCTTTGTCATTAAAAGAAAGCTTACCTAGTATACATCATATTTGTTATGCTAAATAACGTATGCTGTGACATAAAAATCAAATCAGACATTTAAACTTTAAGCTATGTAATACTCTTCTGAAATATAAAGCTGAGAAACCCAAGCCTTGGAGAATATATGAGCAGGAAGGTAAATATAGTTTTGATAAGTGTTATCATATTAAGTTCAGGGGCAAAAATAGGAAGGTGCTGACCAGTTCTGAAATGCCTAAGGGTATGGCTTGCACAAACAAGCTCCCATGAGGCAAATTAGGGCTGATTTTACAGAATATTAGCTAGTGTATGGAACTATGTGTAAGTTCATCTCCCATAGGTAATTTCACAGCATGTTAACTGAGTGATAAGGTACCAGAGGGACACCATCTGTCAACGTGGTGTTGCCACACACGAGCTTGCACTTCATAAAGCTAAGCCCTTGCTTGCCTTGCATTGATTTCTTAATATAGGTATACCCGTGGTGAGAATCAGGCACATAAAGTACTCCTAAAAACAGTGTAGGCCTTAAAGTCGTTAGTGTGCTTCTGAGAGACTGGGAAACGTCACTTTGAAAGCCCTTGACAACTTCTTGGTGACTGTTCTCTTTTTTTTGGGGGGGGGGGGGGGGGGTCGGTAACTAAGGATTTACAGAGTCAGTTATTTCAGCTCCACCAATCCTTTTATTCTGAGCTCACTGACTTCTAGAGAACTACTAAGGATAAAAAGCCATCCTTAAAGAAGGGCTCTTGAATGACTGAAGTCAGAGCAGGATGATCTGTGACTCCACACAGAACTGGTCTCTGGGTGTGTTCACATTTAGGAGCAGAAGTCCTGCCTGGACATGCTTTTCTGTCTCTACGTAGAAGAAGACAGCACCTCTTCCCTGGGGTGGTGACTGTGAAGCTCATGCTGCGTGCTTCTATTGGCAGCTCTCCTGGCTTTCTTGAAAAGGAAGCCAGTGGTGGCTGGAAGAGGATGTGTGTTATTTACAGTTTGCAAATAAATTAATGTCTCCTCTCTCCTAGGGACTAAAGGGAGACATTGGACCTGCGGGCATCATGGGTCCGCCTGGAAGACCTGGTCCTTCTGGCCAGCCAGGCCCCCCTGGACCTTCAGGATCAGGTAAGCTGGAGATCAGGTGTTTTCCTAAATGGCATCTCTGCCCCGAAGACCCTCCTGATTCATCAGATGCACCTGCGTAGGGTCCTTTCCAAAAAGTGCCACAGGACTTCATTTGCTTCTCCACTGACAGCAAGGGGAGGATTTCTCCTGAAGACAGGTCATGCCAGCCTTCTCCATTATAAAGACTCTATGCCTTACTTGAAAGCCTACATGATGGCTCTTGATGTTTCAGATATAACCAAAACCATGGCCTATGTGGCCCCTGTGGGACTTTGGTATATGGGGATGATGAAAAGCCATCTGGCAGCCTTGGAGAGACTAGGTAACTGCCATCATCAGAGGTCTGCAGTCGCTCCAGATATGCTGGCCTACAGTGAAAGATTGCGAATGCTAATCAGTCAGGACATAACCCATGCTCTGTGATGGGACACAAGTCATAATGGCATTAAGAAAAGAAGGGAAGAGAAGGAAAGGGATAGGCCTAAGAAGGACAAAAGGGCAGTGAAGAAAAAGTCTCTTCTTAAGGGCGGGATATCCATACTCACTGCAATTGTATGTCTTGTAGAAATTATGAGAAAAATCTTGTAACTGATAATTGTACAGCTTCAAAGCTAAGCGTGCACATGAATTCTGGGTAGCTTGTGAGACCAAGAGCAGACATGAAGGACAATGCATGACCCACAATGCTCAGTGACAGTGAATCCTCAGATAGGTTTTTTTTTCAACCCAGTTATAAAGTATCTGAAAAGAAAACAAAATCAGTTGGAAACTACTGTTCCTTTGGATGGACAACAGCTGCTTGTACTGCAGTCAGTCTGTTCAATATCTTCTATTTTGTGTTCCCCTTTTCTTCCCTTCTTACATGAGTGGGCAGCAGGTCCCTTCTTGTGGTGGTGTGGAAATAGTATATCTGTGAAGCTGGAGGCAAAGTCTTCACATATCTCATGTCTCCTATTACGAAACATCTTTGTCTTGTATAAATTAGCTGGAAGTTTTCAGAGGGCAGAATTTTCACCATGCTAATGGGAAGGCGGACAGGATCTTGAGGTTACTTTTTGAAGACTTTATTCCATCCACAGAAAGTTTATGTGTCAGGCTTGTTAATCTTTTTCCTCTAGAATATAAATTCTGATTCTGAAAGACCTTTCGGTAATGATGTCACTGCTTGCAGTATGAACATGTTGGCTCATAGTCTAATTTTGCAGAGTAGCACATCCTTGCCAAAATTTGAAAGTCAAAAGGACTTTTTTAAAAAAAAAATTATTTGTATCACTCTTCTATTTCTGGTTAGGTTTTCCTGTACAGCAGCCTCTGAAACAACCTTGCTTAAGTGGTTGCACAAACGCACGAGTCCAGTGCCCTGTTGGATGTACACAGAGACTGACTCTGCTAAACTTGGTGCACGGGTGCTGCAGAACGATCTGTGCACTCATCACAGCCTGAATTTCCATCACTTCAAACAGGCTGACATTCTAAGCAACTGGTCTCGCCCTTTCTCTGTAAAGTTGGTAGAAAAGAAATTAAAGGTAATCTGAAATAACACAAACTCAGGTCCTTCTCCTGAACTGCTGGAGTTGGTGGTTCTGATAATCCCTTCCCTCAGTTCCCAGTGGATTTGGAGGGAGATACACGTATGTGAAAACTTAGGTAATTGCATATATCCATCTGACCTGTACTTCTTCCACTGAGGCTGTGTTTGTGTTTTATTAACCTCGTAACAAGGTAACCTGGTATTTTACTTCCCAGGACAATTTGCAATAGGACCGAAAGGGGACAGAGGACTTCCAGGGCCTCCAGGGAGATGTCTCTGCAGATCCCCACAACATGTGAATAACCCAGTGTATGAGGAATCTGTATTTGGACACAATTATCCAAAAGTTCCTGCGGTAAGCAGATTTTCTGAAGGGAACATAAGCGGTTATTGTAAGTGGTGGTGTACTCACTAATACTTTGGATTTAACAGGGAAGATGTCATATCTTCTTCTGCAAAGACAGTGATTTCAGAATTGAGTATTGGAGTAAAACATTTCACATATGCAATAGAACTTTCTCCCAAAGAACAGACCCTCTACCTTGAACCAAAAAGGAGTCTCCACAAACCATGGGAGTCAGGCTTCCGAGCTCCTGTCTGCAGACATAGCTTTTATATAGCTAATTTCGATCTCTAACCTTCTTGAAAGCATTTTTATGAGCCAATTTGACAAAGTACTTTAAGAGACAAGTCATTGGTGGAAAGTGACCTAGCAATCCTTCATCTCTGATTTATTTGAACTTTGTAAATACTGTTCTGTACTTTTCCTTCTGCTGGTCCCTGCCTTATTATTCTGTGCATTTTAGTACTTAATCAGCAATGAAAATGCCACCTTGCTGCTGTGTACCAGCACAGCCTGGGACGCTCCACTCATGTAAATGGATATTATGTGGTGTCTGGTCAGCTGTGAATGACAATAAGCAGCAATTAGCTTTGTTAACTTTCCCATCTGTCACGTTGTCAGAAAGCTGTTAGAGTGTGTGAAAGGGGCACCCTCACAACACTGTCCATTAAACTGGGTCATTGAACTCAATCACATGAACGTGCTGCAAGACTCATCAGCTGCCCCTGCATCCCTGTCTGTGCTGCATTACAAAAAAGACCCATTGGTTTTAAAATGTAATGGTGAGAGAAGAAAGAGCATGAAATAAAGGTGCATATCACATCATGCTGCATGCTAGTGCAACAAAACCTATCAGGTACTTCACGACATGGAGAACTCATAGGAAGAGGTGTAAGGCTTGCAATATTCTGCCTAGGTCTTACCAATTTCCTTCTCCATCAGGCACAGTTTCATACTCTATCTTAAAAGTCGGCAATGAGAGCGTAACTACTTCACATATAAGTATCCTGTGCTGTCACTATGAACCCTCATTTGATAATGGAGTGCCATTTCATTCTCAGAAATGCAGGATGGTGAAGAACCAAGCCTCAGCTCTGAAAGTTCACCTGCCCCATTTGTTTTACTCCCTTGAGTGTCAAGAACAGGAGCTTGAACATGGCTACTATTTATTCTGTTCAGATCCCCATGTAGCAGCTTTGAAGCCTGCCTTGTACCACTTGAAAACTGTCAGGGTTCCTGTAGCTGACCATGGAAAAAAAAACCCAGAGATGATGCTCCGTGCCCCAGCCCCAGTGTTGTGGGGTTTCTCCAAACAGCCTCCTCCTGCAGCCCGGCCCTGGGGCAGTCACCCCCACTCCTCCCCTGCCATCCCTGACAGGTTTGGGGAGAGACTAGGAAAAAAACCACTGGCTTTCTGACACTGGCTAAGGTTCATTCTGATTTCTAAATCTTTCTGCTATTTCAAAGGCCAGTATTCGCAACAGAGAATTTCAGAGAGCACAGATTTGCTGTTGATTTCAAGAGAAATTAGATCTCTGGGGTTGGGACTTGAGCCCCAGAGTGCAATTACAGAATCTGGATGCTGGCTTTCTATTTCTTTGCTTTCTTTCATTCAAGCTGAAGGCATTTTTATTCAATGCTTCTTTAATGAAATTGGCCTTTGTCGAGGGCTCTGGGAATATTCTGCTATGTAGAAATTCCAGGGTGATTTGTTTAATAAGGGGCCAATTCTGGTTTTGCTGGTGGGATTCAGGCTCAACCCTAAATCTATTTTGCTCAGAAGCACTCCATTTGCTTTTTCTTAATTTAAAAATGGTTTTGATAAAATTAATTTGATTAAGCTGCTGAAGGAAGAGATTATTTCCTAATGCCACTTACAGCCAATTTCAGTGACTGAGACATTACAAAAATGGTAAGAGAGAAGCTTGTCCTAATTTTTCCATTTTGAACTACTTTCTTCTGGTAATTGAAGACTTGACTTCAGACTAAACTATATGCATATAAAGAAACATGCGTTTTAGCACCAGTTAAATCTAAACAAAGTACAAAGTAATAAAGGAAAAGTGAAGGTTGCATTGAGCAATGCATTATTTATTTTGTAGCCATGAGCACACCTAAAAAAATAGAAATGAGCCCACAAAAATTGCTCATGCCCATATGGATTTTGCAAGTGTTCCAGCAGCTAACCATCTGAGCATCTGATGCTTTTTTCTCAGCAATGATTGTGCACAAGTGTTTGCATGATCGTTACCTGTGGCTGTGCATTTTGAAATAAGGGCCACTGAAGCCATAGCTAAGCGCTCACGAAAGATCACCCTCCTTTGGAAATTCATGTCTTTTCTAACAAGTCGCAAAGGAGCCCGTGGGTGTAGCTTCTCACACCATTCTGTCTCAGAAAACAACCAAACCATTTTTCTGTGTAATTATTTACCTATTTGCAGATACATACATCGGTTGACCAAACTAGATTCTCTGACAATGCGAAATACTTCTTGAGAAGGTTACCAATCACCTCTTTTTCTGTGCCCCAGATTTTTGTGGTGAACAATAAAGAAGAATTGGACCGGTTAAACATGGAAAATGCCCTAGCTTTTAGAAGAGATCAGAGATCTTTATATTTCAAGGATACCTTTGGATGGCTCCCAATCCAGGTGAAACTATGACTATGGTCTCAGAAAACTTGTGAGTGAATATTTCATTTCTAAATACAGAACATGATTCTGTACTTAAGGTTTCATACAGAATCCATGAAGCGAATGGAGAAAATACCCATTTATGAATGCTACCACAACTGAACATAATTCTGTTATTTTTTTTTTGTTCACAGGAGTTTCAGTTACTGAGGTGTTAACTCATCAGTGTTGCAGGTTTTCCTAACTCCCCTGTGAACCAGGCTCCACTGATGAAAAAACTGGGGCTGAATTTGAGAAATTACGATAGTAAAGAGCATTTTTTTATTTAGTACAAAATAAGGCAGAACTCACCAGGGTACAAAGTTGTTGATAAACACAAACCCTGCAAACCAAACCCACGTATTTCTTTAATTGCTTTGAGGAGCTAAGCTAAGTCCCACTGAAATCAGCAGTGGGATCCTTCTTGTGTGCACTGGACTTTGAATCACCTTCCGTATAAACCCTGTGAACACCAGATATGAAAACCTGGTTGTGGAATCTGCCTTCCAGAGCCCTTCCTCCTCTGCCTGCGAGCCAGGCTGCTTGATGCCCAGTTCAGTAACCACGGTGTGGTTTTTTTGGCCAGCTCACGCCTTTCTACCCCGTGGATTACCGCTTCGGGGATGGCAGTACCTGTGGAGATGGGATCGTACAGGATGGGGAGGAGTGTGACGACGGCAATGCAGTTGTGACTGATGACTGTATAAGTAAGTTCCCACGTGTCGGGAGCAGCCTCTCTCTACCAGGGAAGGCGCATTAGCGGTTTCCACAGGGTAGGCTGCTCTGTAAGTCACACCCGTGCTTGATTCCCTGAAGCTTGCGTGGTTTGTGGATGGAGAGCAGGTGTGGGGAGAGGGAGGCGCAATGGTCCTACGTGCATGTGGATGTCACACACGAGACAGAGGCGATGCCAAGTACTTCTCCTGCATCCCCACTGACCATGTACCTTCCTGAGCAGAGGTGTCTGCACTCAGGGCAAGACCACTGCGTTCCAGAGGCCAAACCCAGCAACTGGTTTATACACACACCTTCCCCAGGGGCTGCTGACATTCTGCCCAGAAGCAGCCCACTGGAGCTGGCTGTTTCTCATAGTAAGCTAGATACTGGGTCCAGTAAAAATGCTTTGGATTTCCTTATTCACTTGCATAGGGAAGGTGTCAGCCCACTACCTTCACTTTAGGTTTATACATTTGACTCCTATCTGGTCAGACTTCCTTTTATTTTTCTGGTTGTGGCTAGGGAGAAGTGTACAAACATACAAGCAGCTGTGGCAACTTTCCCTTCTACCTTTCAGCTACTTTTACCACTTGATTCCTTCCCCAGAACACAGCAGGTTTGGTACACTATTGGGCCGAGCAGAGGGATGCTCCTTCACATTTCAGAACAGGCATCAGCCCACGCTGAAAGATGCAATTTTTCTTTTTCATTTGTATAGATAACCATTTTTTAGCCTGACTTTGAAAATGAAGCGTATGCAACCATGCTCTGTGCGAGTTTGCACATCGCCACGCTTCCCCTTATAACTTAGGAATCCCAGCCAACTTCTCAATAACGACAGGAAAGAGATTTCAAAGGCAATTTAGTTGCAACAGGTATATGGAGACATATAAATAAGTGTCCCTCAAAGCTTGCCTGACTGCAAAGTGATCCAGTGAGAGAGCATGAGCTCTCCAGGCTCTGAGCATGAGAAAATGATTCAATTAGAATTTGCAATCAACCGTGGGGAACAAGCATGCAGGAAAACAGTGTTCATTAGTTCTAGTGCCTGCAAAATCGTACATTGTGTGTCTGGAGGCACATTGTGTTACTTTCTGCTATACATAAAGAGGGCAAAGCTTCAGCTTGATCAAAGCCTTGGAATACAGAGATTTTTTGACACTGATGTGACTCCAGGATTTATCACTGAGTTATCTGGAGATGAGCACATTGTCATCATTCTGCTCTTGGGACTGAACCAAAAGAAAAATGTTAAACAAATGGTAAATGTTAAACAAATGGTAAATGGATTTTAGTGTGAAGTAGGCTCGTTGTTCTCAGTAGGATCAATTTCTAACGAATAGATCCTTGCTGCAATTAATTAATCATTTCTATTTGTAAATAACTCACTTTAACTCTTGTAAACTCCCTATTCTTCAGTGCCCTTTTAATTGTTCCTTAATAGAGTCTCAGAGATGATGTCAAAGGGACTTTAGCTAAATGAATTTTTTTGAGCTATAAAGTCATTCTCAGAAAGTTGAAGACATCAAAAGCAAAGTCTCATTGCTAAAATAGCAAATAAACCCCCAAATTACTGCAGCCTGCATGCCAGTTCACCATGAAAAAAATGTCACAAGGCCCACTCAAGCTCAAATCAGTAGGAGTCAGAAGTGGGAAAAAGACCTTTCTGGCAATTATTACATACTTTTTCTTTTTTGATAGACAGGCAATAAATCTGCATAATTCTGTTCAGATGCGAGAACTCCCTTGCGGTAGACACACATAGATACTGTGCTATATGGGGTAAAGTTCTAGCTTGGGATTTTCAAACTACTTATTGACCTCAGTGTTTTTTTCCAACTGTGACCTCCCAAAATCATTTCTATTAACTGTACTTTATGCTTAACTGAATTCATTTTGACAGTAATTATCTACGATAATAATAATTATTAGTATAAATGCTGATATAATTAGTGTTTCTGTAGTAATTATTTTTAGTAGTTATACATTCTTTCTCTTGGTCACTGAAGTTAAGCTAAAAAAAAAAAAGCATATTCTTTGTAGCAAAGGATATCGCTTCTCCTAAGACGGTCCTTACAAGATGTCCTTCTCCAGATGCCTTTTTTTTATATATTTTACCCTTAAAAATCTAATTTCACATACCTCACTTGCCTTTTTTTGCATATGAAGTACCTTGAAGGTATTTCTTCTGTATTTTTCAACAGGGTGCCGCCGTGCTTACTGTGGAGATGGCTACAGACATGAGGGGGTTGAAGACTGTGATGGGAAGGATTTTGGATATTTGACATGTAGAACGTATCTCCCTGGGTATGTATAAGCTGTCTTCACTGTGGTTTGGTGTTGGTTTTATTGTTGTTGTTTTTGTCTGGGTATTTTTTTCTCTTTGTCAGCTTTAGAATGGAAAAATATTACCCACTTAAACCTTGTTCAGCTAGGGCCACTACAGGTAGTAGGGGAGAAAGAGATTATTTCTGCACATTGTTGGCTCTAAGGGCTCAGGAATAAGCATGTGCCTTGTACTGTACAGAATGAAGAAAGGTCACACAGCCATATTTGGCCATCTCTTGCAAAGATTTCCTCATTTGGTGACATTATAATTGTATTAAAATAGGAAAGACCATGAGAAAGCAATGACCATGCTGAAGGAAGAAAAAAACTACCCAAACCACAACCATAACGTCCAGCCAACCTCCTGTGCCCTTATCGTTAGCAGGTACTCTAGGGGTATCTTTGTTTCTGAGTCAACAGGACATCTATCAGCTTTTCCAAAGACCAGGAAATTCACTCAACAGCAGATGCAAAGTCAAGCTTCTGCTTGGAAATGTCCTTCATTTAAAACATCTGCTTATTGTTGACTTGCCTTCTCTGCCTCTGCTTAAGCAGCTTCCTCCGGTCAGTGTTTTGCCTCTAACAGCAGCACCTCTATTTAACTGTCAGGTATTGTTACTGGCTAACAGGAAACGTTTAATTTGCAAATGAAATTATGCACAGAGCCCTCATCATTCATGGGAGAATAATGTGCTAATTGACAGGAATAAGAAACCACGGGATGTGTTTGTAAATCAAGTGCTGTGCTAATCCCTCCACTGCAATTGTCTGAGCACTCCTAGTGTAAGAGATAACTACACTTGAGACCAGCAAACATGACAACCTGAGACTTTTTACAGAGATCTTGTCTTCAGGCAGTGTGGAGCTGTTTTCTACAGGGAAAACCATACCTTTCAAGAGTCTGAAGTTTGGTGCCAATACTAGCACCACCAAAATCTGAGAATTTTCTATACATTTCACATTCCATGTATAACCAAGTTGTGAAGAGCAACTGAGATTCCTTTTTTTGTGTGTGCATGCAGCCTGCAGATGATTTGCTAAAGCTGTGAATCATGAGTAAATTAGGATAAGTACGTTGAGCATGGCACACCGGGGGAAGTTTGAGCATGGCACACCTAGGGGAGTTTCATCTCAAAGCACCCTTCTCTCCAAGGGCTCTGCTGCAACTGATTTTCCCATTTTCTACTCTTTCTAGCATCCAAATCCTCCTCATATTTCACAGACATTCACTTCAGATTTTATGTTGGTTTTCTGAGAATGTGGGTTACTCAAGGACATGGTTTTAAGGACTTCCTTAATGATTGCTTAATCCACAGCTTGTGAATTATCTGAGGGATGGGTTATTCACTTACATATATACATACTAGTGATAAAACCTCATCAAAATGCTTATTTTATTAACATCATCATTTCTTCAGTAGGTAGAGTCACTGCAGTTCAGTTTAAGTCAGTAGAAAGACAAAAATAACTGTTTTCCCTTATTTTGCAAGGACTCTTCGATTTACTTTATTCAAAGTTGGGCACATGCTGCTATCGTTATTTCAAGTACGTGAAAAATAAGTTAGGGGACAGGCTTAGTCATGCCCACTGGAGCTATTGGAAGTAACTTGCAAACGCTTAAATCAGAGCCTCAGATATTTCATTACACATTTCCCGTGGGTGAGCACCAAGGCATCCTGCACCCACCCCTGCGTAATGCTCAAGTTCCACCGCTGACAGGGATCTTTTTTTAATTAACATTATTGAAAGTTAAGTCTTCATTCATAGTTTCTTCTGGGCTCTTTTTTTGTTGACAAGGGGGAGCGCAGTGGGACACTGATGGAAATTCCCCTCTTATTTTGTTTCCCACGTGTTGGTGCATGTGACATTTTCTGATGTTTTTCACTCCTACGGAGAGTTGCATCCAGAAACCATGCAATGTGAATGAACTACAGCATACTTTGAAATGCTTTCCTTTTTTTTCAGGTCTTACGGAAAACTGCGATGCACTTCTTACTGCTACATTGACTCTACACAGTGTCGATACTTCACATGAAGGGAGAGGAGATGGGTAGCACCCCCCCTGTAGCAGGGTGCTAGGTGCTCTGCTATCATCTATCCAGGAGGGACTGGCACAAAACAACCAACACCCACTTCTGTGTGAAAAGAAACAAAGAGACGTCATGCTGCTGATGGCCATTTTTAGATGTTTTTCTCTTCTTTTTTTTTCCAAACTAAGTCAGATTGGGTAAAAATAGGACCACTGCATCCTGTCTTAATAGAGAAATGTCAAACCGTGTTTGCCAGTAAGACTTTCACGTGGCTGTGGATGGCACCTTGCTCTCCATCGCAAATGCAACGTTAAGCTACTGGAAACTGACTTTCACCAACCAGGAATATCGTGTAACAATTACCTCGACTTAGCACTGTTAAACCTAAATGTAAGCTCTTCAGGGTTTTTGTCTTTAAACCTTCTCAAGCATAAACACGAAGCTTGGATGCGGTGTTTATAGAGAATTTCTTGTTTATTACAATGTGAACATTTTAAGTGTTGTATCCGTACAAGTGATGACTTCAGCGACATTACGGTTAACTATACATCTTCGTGGGTCAGAGGAGCAGAGGCACTTCAGTAAGCGCTTTCAAGATCAGCAAATCAGCTGAAAAAGCTGGTTAACTTCACCTTCAGGCTAAGATGTTTGTCTGTGCGTGTCTCTGTGCATGGACAGAAATACAAGCAGTCACAGGAGGCTGAAACTGCAGACCACAAAGGTCAAATTGGACAAATAAACTGTGAAATAGATAAGGAGCTTTCTCCTAGGAAAAAATCAGACAAGAAAGGAAGGTAAAGCAGGAATACTGTTTAGCTGGCTGAGCTCTGCATGACCCCAAAGAGGCAGGTAACCTGCCTGAAAACACAGCGTGACCATGTACACACTGCCTCCACTCTGACTGCTACACTGAAAGGTCTTTTCATCTCCGTGTCCACCCAACCATTATCATTCAACTACTGGTTATACCTTGTCCCCTCTCACCCTCTCTCCCTCTTACTGTTTCCACCATGGTGTCTGGGGTACCCCCTGGGGTACATTCTCACTTTTGTATTGGTGTAAATCAGACCTTGGAGTAGGGTGGTTATGGATGCTCATTTGTGCTGTGTAATATACATGTACATTTATTTTTCAGAAAGTTTGTTCAACTACATTAGCTCTGATAGAAGTCAGGGTAATGATATACTTATTTATTAGCAAGCATTAAAGAGAAAATTGTTGCGTGGGAGGCACTGTAACTGATATGCAAAAAAGAGTCTGCAACAGAAGGAAACGAAACAAAAGATGTGCAGAATTCAGGACTAAAAGCCTCAAATCAAGGTGTTGTTTTCATAAAAGCTACTTTTTTTCTGCTTCACGATAAATGCTGTACGTGACTGAAACATGTGAGTTGTCTGTGCCAGTGATAGCAGCAACAGCTGCACTTCCACTGGCCCCTCAGTAAAGGCTAAATAAAAGTGGATGTTGTGTTAGAACGATTACGCATTGAAGCAGCCAAGAAACACATACAACTTTTGCTACCTGCATAGAAGACTTTAACTCTGCATGTCCAAAGTGATAGGGGAAATCACCAGTTAAAAAAAATAAATTAGCATACTCTTTGTGGCTATCGCCTACCTGGGCTATTTCAGTTGCTGTGAAGTATGAAGCCAAGCCACTGGCAGTTGTAGCTCAGTTCAATTGTTCAACATTTTTCATCCTGTTACTTTTTTTTTTTAATTTTTTTTTAAACAGAGGTCTTAATAAAAGATCAAGGAATAACTGAGGTGAGGAACTTGCCATAAGCTCTGGAAATCTGGGCATGAGCATAGCTGCCTTTTAATGTCCTGTGTTTGTGCAAGCAGCAGGTTCCAGCAGTGTCACACCATGTGGGAGTGCGTATCCCAGCGGGACGCTCCCAAGGACACGCACCCTCCTGCCGGCCAACCCTTCAGATGAACCTCTGGCAACATCTGCCTGCTGTTACCGTCCTGGGCTTGGAGACACTTCATCTGAACACCTCACCTTCTCTAAGGAGTTCGTCTCTACTTCCCAACAGCCTGAAGTCTTTGAGAAATTCGGTAATCCCAGTGGCCTTCCACTTTCTGTTTTAAGTTGCATCATTATTAAAAGCTCCTACCTCTAAAGGTTGTTGAAGTTGCAAAGCTAAGTGGAGGGAGGGTAGGAAACACAAACAGGGGATGTGATCATGTGTGTGAAATTGTACTGTGTTGCACATCTTCAGGAAGGGACATATCAGTCTGGTCAGAAAACATTTGCAAAGCATGGATTTAAAATGGATTTTACTAATGTAACACGGACAATTCATCATTGTAACAGAAAGCAAGCAATGTGTGACCCAAGAAAAAAAGAAAGACATCTTGGAACGTGTTAAGTATATACAATTTTAAAGGCTGCAAAAGAAATCCTTCCTTCTTATTTCTGATATACCTGCTTTATCATTAGTGGAGGGTTCTTCAGCTGGATGGTGCCTGGTCTCTTGTGAATCATCCTCCCTCCTCTAAGTTTCTTAATACATTGTGCCAAGACTGGTTCAAAGTTAATTAGAGTGTTTCTATTTCTTGGCCTTTGGTAGCAGGAAATGCTTGTGGAAGAGTTTTCTAATTATTAGTATGCAATTCCAGACAAATATAAAACCAATATGATGTTACACCATGCACTGTATTAAATGTATAATAAACAACCAGCTTGCACTTAATTAAATATATGTAGCTACCTACTGCGTGTATTAGCAGCCCATGCCAATAAACCATGCTACCTTAGTTCTGCTATGTCCTTACTTTCACTACTTCATTTTGGATTTAACAACACCGTTTTTAAATATAATTACCCAGTTTAAGATGCTGGGGAGAGGGAAAAAAACACCAGTGCCTCCCTTCCTATGCCCGCTGCCTTTCCCTGCCAGGGAGGACCCGGCTCTGCGGGGGCACAGCCCGGGAGCACGACCGCGCATCCCCGTGCCTGGTACTGCTGCTGCCTAAGCCCCAAACTGACCAGTGCAAGACATCACCTGCAGAACAACCACACTGACTTCTGGTTGTAATTGGGGTCAGACAGTTTATGTTTAACAAGGCTTTGGGCTGTTGTTTGGGAGATTGTCTCCTCCTGCTACCTTGTAATGTACCGGTTTATAAATCCTACCAGAGGCTGAGCTGATGGCTGCAAACCAGAAAACCATGATGTCAGGTGCTGATGGGTGATGGAAAAGGTGATGCTGGCACCCAGGCTTTGGTCACTCCCAGCAGCCAGGACCCTGGCTTTGGGAAGAGGCTCCTGCCTTGCCACAGCAGCAGCCAACAAGTCTGTCCTCCTCAGGCTTTTGCGTGTAATGGGGCATCCCAGAGAAGGGCAGTGCTGTCTGCCTGCAGGTGACAGGGAAGTGTGCTGACAGCCAGAGAATGAACGAGTCTTTGGGGCAGTATATTTTCTGCCTGTCCTTTCTAAAAGCTCAGCTTCTGTGACACTCACCTCTCTGGCTTCCCAAATGCCTACATCATGTCTCTCTTCAGATCATTCAAAATTGTAGCTGTCGACCCTGTCTTGGCCCACAAATCTGGCCATGCAGCTCATTTCCTCCTTTCTTTGTTCTTATAGATTCCTTTAATGGCACCAAAGCTCATATCCTTTATAGCCCTTCCAAAACCTGCAATGCCTTCAATGCTCTGCAGTGACCGGGTTTTGTCAGCCTCTTTTTCAGCCTCTCGCACCATCCCTTTTCTAGTATGTACATGTCGCAGCCCCACAAACATCCCAGCAAAGCCCCTGGGCCACAGTTCTTACTTTCTTAAAGGATAGTTTCTTAGAGAAGCTAACCTCAATGTCTCTGAAAGTTACATGGTGCATTTCCCATTTAAATCCCACTGATTTGGATGAGAGAGGACTGGTGGTTATCCTTAAACTGGGAGTCTCCTAGAACAGGCACTGTCCTTGAGTAGCAGCTGTTCAGGAGTAATAACACTAGTAAGTCCCTGGTTAGCTGCTTTTGGGGACAACTCAATAGCTCTGGCACTCTGCTGCCACAAACAATCAGAGCATGTATTAAAAAAAGACCAGAACAAACCCAAGAAAAGTAAACTAGTGCTGTGCTGTGATTTTTCAGTGTGAACTCTAGTGTATCACGCAGGCAAGGAATAAAGCCTAAGCAAACGAGCCATTTTTTTGTCTTCATTGAATATGGTCTGTGAAAAAAACCCCACTGCATTAATGCAGGCAGTAACGTGCCCAGCAATGTGCTCTGTGCTGCAAACTGGGGTCCTCTGTGCTGAAGGCTGGTGTCACCCCAGGTCTGAAGAGGCCAGAGCAAAGCCGGGACATATGCTTTCATTGCATCGGTAATTACTGGGCATTTAGGAGGACGGCCCTGAATCAGTTCAGTCAAGGAAAGGCTGTATTCGAAAGGGTAGCCAGGCCAAATTATATTAGAGCAGTGTATGCCTGCTGGAAATCAAATTAGTGGCTACTTCCCTCTCTCTGCCCCCAACAAAATCTTGGTGCTTAAAGAGCACTGAGTTACAGCCCTGGCATTTTAGGGCTTTTAAATCCCTCTGAGAGTTTCCTGTGCATCTAATGGAAGGGTCCAGATTGGATGCACAATCTTTTTCCAGTGAGAGAGAACAGGCTTTAAAGAGCTGTATTTTGCTGGAGTCTTCTCACCCACTAGTGAACAAGCAGCCCTCCCTGCACGGGGTGCTGCTCAGCATTTGCTTTGGGAAAGGAGGGGGAAGGAGGGTCATGGACCTGGACCCACCAAGGCCTCCCTTAGCAAAGCCGAGCCGTGCTGCGGGCACTGCAGGGAATCGGAGCCTCCCTGGCTGTCGTGCTCAGGGTGGGAAGGGGCCTTGTGTCACACGTGCATCAGAGAATCTCCTGATCTTCAGAAGAAGTCATCTGTCCCCAGGGACAGCGTTACCGGTGGCATCTCCTGCAGGACGAAGGGAAGGACAAAGCACTCTCTCAGCATTGGGAGCCTGCCTGGCTGGCGTGAGACAACACAAACGCACAGGCTTGACAGAGCAGGAATCTGAGATAACAGCACGATAAATCAGCCAGGAGGAAGAGGAGGTAACATTAACCTCTTCACACAGCAGCGCACTCAGTATATTTAGAAACTCGGCAACTGATGACCCTCCCTCAGACAGTCTAAAGTGTCACTGTTTAATAAGTGAACAAACTGACATCGGTGTTAAATTCAAACCCGTGGCAGATGTGTGTGTCTGACCCTTGTGCCAGGCAAAGGAGGAAGGTTTCAGGATTCATCCTGGAGAGATGTGTACGGGTCCTCAGCAACCCCTGCTTTGGGTGAGCAGGGGGAGTTGATCGTTATCCATCATCACCCTCCCAAGAGGAAGAGGCACCCAAGGGCATTTCCCACTGAATCACCACTGAGGTTTTGTTCGGGAGAGAAGAGCTCCTGTTACTCCCTGCCCTTCTCCTTTCCATCAGCCATGTTTTCTTCTTAGAAGTTATTCGATGGACAAACATATAAGGGAACCTGGAAACTCTGACACTTCATAGCAATATAATTTCTTTTATACATTTCCATTGGGTTCGTGATCTTACCTACCTGTGGCTACAGCTCTGAGGTCCAGATGTGCCAAGCAAGATCATATTCAGGACTGATAAGGTTTTGAAGTATTACCAGATTTAAATGGGAGGATCACAGAATCACAGAATGGTAGGTGTTGGAAGGGACCTCTGAAGATCATTTAGTCCAATCCCCCCTGCTAGAGCGGGATCACCTGAAGCAGACCACACAGGAGCATGTCCAGACAGATGACCGATTACAGGTAAGAAATGAAGAATAGTTCAGGCAACTTAACTGTCCCAAAGCATCCTGCAGAAACGTGTATATTATGGCCCAAAATACCACAGGGAGGCTGGTCATAACGTACAATTAAAAGCTAGATTTAAGCCATGATATTCCAGTGCATTTAGATAAAATACCATAAACTATCCAATGGTGACAGTTATTGTTTCACTGTAATTTGACCAGTAATTAAATTTTCAAACCCAGCAGTAACCCCAAAGCAGCAGTGATGGACCAGCAGGGTAAAGCTGGTAATCTCGCTGGGTTTAATGGATGCAGTGAAGGGCAGAGAGGCTTGCTCTGTGCCAGAACTTTTTGAACAAGACAACATCTGGTGTGAAATGCCGCAGGATTACAGCTTCTAAATAAAGCCGGGGAGCTGTACCTGTTGCTGCCTGGGGTCAGCAGATTCTGCTTTAAGCTGTCTGAGAATGAGCTGTTACACCGGTCTGAAGATGCCACATGGCAGGGAGGACTGAACTACTGTGACTGGTTCTTGGGGCAAATAGGTCCAACTAAAAGAGCTTGTACTGGATACAGGCAAGGAAGAACCAAGTCCTACGGACATACAAATAACTGAGTATTCCTCCTTCATTCAGCAGTTATCTGTTAAATGAGCCATGAGGAAGGGGAAACTCATGCTGTATTTTGCAGCCCTGAGGACTGCTGTGACTCTAGCTGCAGGGTAGAGAGGCAAAGCTTCCCTCAAAATGCAAAACCACCCAAAAGGTCGTTGGTAAAAGCACACAAAAGGCCATCAGCGATGTCTCAGTCGTGGGTTTCTGAAGTGCGACAACCACAGGCGATGCAGCTGGCTTGGCTTTCTCTCTTTGCCTGAAATAGTCCATTTGGTAAGGGTGTCTGCAGGTGATGATGGAAGACTTCTTAATTCCTAATGCATCAATGGCCAAAGCACTGCATTGTGTTTGGAGTGGAAGGAATGCATTCCCCTCCTTGCCCACACCACCTATGGATCAACTGAAGGCTGTCACTGAGGCTGAGGGACATACACTTGACAGGTCTGATTTACAGAAACAATCAGCTCTGCCTAACATTTATTTAGGGCAATACACCAAGACAGTTTTTCACATCTCTTCTTGGCTTCATAAAACTTTGTAGCCCATGAGAGAAGCCCCGTAAGGCAGATTGTTCTTCACATGTCTCTGGAAGGGCACAGTGGCAGCACGCCCAGCAGTGGCGCTGAATTACTTTCCTGCAGAAAGCACCGGGAGGTGATTTGTTCTTTCTGATTACAAACAGCCCACTTTACTGTGGATTATGAAGCGTGCTTTGAGGATTTTCTTTTACTTGCAGACATGTCCTTGCAATGGTTGTGCCAGTGGTTTGGGTTTTGTGGTGTACAGCTAGATACCTCAGCCATACAGACCCAGTTGCGCTTCCTCAGCAGAGGGCTGGTTATCTCCTTGTTTCTTTCTTTTTTAATAAAAGGTAATATCAAATAGGGTTTTTCTGAAAAGTTCCATGCTTGCAGGAATATTCTGCTCACGTATGTTTCTAAGTGTCTATATTCAAAAGCTTTACTCTTCTAGTAGCTTAAAGCAAAACTCCTTTTGAGATTGTCTGGGGGGAAAAAAATATGAATGGGGGCAGATAAATCCTCTCCCTGTGCTGAGAACACGCTCACAGGCTGTCCAGAATGAGAAATTACTTGATTTCCCAATAATATAGGCTAAGAAAATGTAAATTAATATTTCATTACTTTAGTAAAAAGAGAAGAGCTTCGACAGAAGATAGTCTATTTCAGAAGGACGTATGAACTCTCCACACGAGTAAAGGCCCAGTGTTAGAAAACAAAATGGCACATGAAGAAACTTTTGGGCTAGCTGACAAGAAACATGTCCACGTTCCTTAAAATAATCCAGGGTTTTCCCCAGCTTCCACTCAGAGGGTGGTTTGAGCCCCCAGGGAGAGCAGCCTACCTGAGGTGACTGATGAAGCATGAGGTGGGTAAAAGGAGTAGTGACTATTTATACACCAACAGTGTGCTGTAAATTAAAGAATAGACAATATGAACCCTTAAAAGTGCCTCAACATAAGGGCCAGGGGCAGCAGGACGAAGCTCTGTGTGGGAGAGCACACCTCTTGCTCTTGACGAGTGTCTCCCACCATAGAGGAGCAGTTTTGACAAGAAAGCTCTCGGAGCTGCTCACAGCGCTGGAGAGGAGCACAGGTTTCACAGCCGTGCCCTGGCCATGGGGCAAAGCTTCCCCTTTTGGCTTGGAGAAAGCTGGTTGCCGCTCAGGCTTAGTGGGCATCGAATCCCTGAGACCACAGCTGAAACGTCCTACCAGGGAGAATGGCAAGTGGTGGCAACGGAGCAAGGGCTGCGCAGGCTGCACAGCACACGGCTTCCCCGCGCCGGCAGAGAGGAGGCTCAGGACCAGCTGCTGAGCAAGAAAGCAAGTGGAAAACTATGACCTATAGGAAACTATGTGAGACACGTCTGGTCTCTGAAGACTACAGATGAGCTGGCAATACCAACACTGGAAACAGATGCTAAATCGATTGGAAATTATTTTGGCGGAAAGCCATAGCTGGAGCAGGAGCGCCGGTATGAAGACAAATTGATGCAAAATGCATTTTGAAGTCTCAGATCTGTTTGATTTTGAGAAAACGGTGACCTGTTCCCTCTTTGGCATCACTGCAGGGCCTTGCACAGGCCACACATCAGAGCATCTTGCTGAAAGCAGTGAAGGGTGTACATAGAAAGCGGCCAAATGCTGCTGGTTGGCACCAGGACTTGTTGGGGGCCCTGACAGGGAAGTGGCATCTCAGCAACTCCTTTACTGACAGATCTGGAAGGACATGGGTATCACCAGTTTCAGCTCCTCCTGCTGCAGGAGAAAATCCTGAACTAACGGCAACGCTTTGCTAAAGCAGTGGGTAAACAGCAAAAGATCCTGGAGAAATTTTACTAGACCTTCCAAGCTAGAACACCAGCAAAGTTATATGGGCTAGTAAAAGGTGAAGGTTAAGGGAATGTAAGAACACAATAGAACCTGGAAAGGGCTTTTTCTCTAATCCCCAAAGCTGGAAGTTGAGCCTGCGCTGCCATCACTGCAGCTTCTCTGGGAACCATCCTCTCACAGGACAGGGAATAGAAGCTGAAAAATTTCTAAGGCTGAGGTGTTTTTTAAAGATAACACAAAAGAAACAAATCTAAAATCTTAGACATGGAAGAAAAGGAATAAATATCTGTTAAT
Organism: Apaloderma vittatum; assembly: GCF_000703405.1. Lineage (NCBI taxonomy): Eukaryota > Metazoa > Chordata > Aves > Trogoniformes > Trogonidae > Apaloderma > Apaloderma vittatum. Next base: position 79,924 of record NW_009720998.1, read on the forward strand.
TAAGAAATATATTCAGGTCAATGTACTGAAATATTAAGAAAAAATACATACCAATGTCTTGGACAATATCTTCCAGCTGGACAGACACTTAGCTTGGCTGACCCAATGTCTGGAAGTGTCTGGCATTTTGCAACACCTCCTGCACTTCCTTTTCAGTCCTAGCACTTGTTTGACGCTTACTCTGCTACTCCCCAAAAAATAAAGAAAACTTGTCTCATCGTGGCTCAGATTCACTGAGCAGCTTTGCATAAACATATTTAAGTGATGTTCAAAACCTGTGCTCTGTCCAGACTGTAGCACTGAACTACAGTCCCATATTCTGCATTTCAGTAGCTTTATATTTGCTATACAGCAGTAAAACTGTATGTTAGCCCCACACTGTACCCAGCGTAGCCGGGTTTCCAGCTGGGCTAAAAAGAAACCCACCCAGTAAAGGTTGCAGTCTGCCCGGTTACTTTGACGCTGTGAACTTCCACTGCCTTTCCCCCTTAAATGCAGAAAACAGTCTTTTTCCATATAGGAAAACCCTAAGAAAAAAAATATTAATGGGTATTTTGGTCATGGTTGAATCTTTAACGTGTCCTCTTTGAGCTTCCCATTTTAACAGCAGCACTGGTGTGTTCCTATAAACCCTACACATTCAGCACATAATTTTTTTATTTTGAACCATGGATCCAGATTCCTGTGGGGACAGGAATTTAGCAGCCCTTATCACAGCCTATGGCCTTTACTAACACACATCATAAACTCTGTCAAAGCTTTAGCTGGTGGCTCTTTCCGCAGTTCATCTGGGATTCTGTCATGGCAACAGATTTGCTTTTTACAACCAGCGGAAGGTGCAGTGAGGAGACACTTACCAGGGAGGTATCTTTTTGTGTATGGGATTTCTTTTGGAACACATCTGTGCTGGGCTGCATTTGGCTATTTAGGAAAGAGGAGCATTTTACAGTGGTGACTGATCACTCACAGCAGCGCAACAGGCCCTCTGCACAGCCACAGACCTCCTTGCCACAGCCACCACGTGCTGCTCTCCTTTGCTTGTGGACACATTTCAGGTGTGAAACAAAACACCGAGGTGCGAATTGGCAAGTCAACATGGCAGCTCTTGGTTAGAACCTCTGCTTCAAGGCAACAGCTTGTGGGTTTTGCCAAAACACTGGAAGTTACAGGGCAGGTCTGTGGACGCTGCGAGGCATCACATCCCTCTTCCTCCAGTCCAAAAGTGCAATGGAAAGAAGCTGCCTGCATGGCTACAGCAAGGTACCACTTCTCTAGTGAAGAACACATTTGTTCAACGTGTTTCCTGCGTGCCTGGATGGAAAGCTGACACACCTCATCTTTCTGCTAGAACAGCACCTTGTGACTTCAAAGGAGAAGAGGAAACAGTTCATTATAACACTGCACGCGAGTGAAGTTTCGATAGACCCTTTACCCCTTTCAGCATCTGTCTCTGCGTTCATCCTCTTGGTTCTGGTGTGAGGAGCTACCCTCATGCAGTACAGCCCAAGACGGTATCCATACCAACACCGCAAAACACCGACTCCACGGCAGCGGCAGTCCTGTCTAATCACGACAGGTAACAGCACAGCTTTGGAGAGCCACCAAAGCAATCTGGACCATGGCTGGAGCAACGGCTCACACCCCTGGCAAATTACTCGCATGTGCCTGCAGAACAGGGCCCAGGCGGTGTTTTACACCTCAGGACTGATAACCCACTCGTTTCATCAGGAAGGAGAGATGAACAAAAGCCTGCAGTGGCAAAAGAGGGGTGTGATCTCTGCCCTAGAAGGCCTTCCAAACTATTCATCCATCACCGAGGTGCACGAGGACAAACAGTATGTGCAATTTTAAAATGCACATTGCTCACACCCTGCCTGGCTGGCTTTTGTAACTGCAGCCTTTGCTTTACACTGGCCAAGGACCCACAACCATTGCCAGATACAGCTTTTATTCTCGTCATCGAAACAGGCTCCACGTGTGTTAACATTCTTCACACAAAGATACATATAGGTAGTTTCTGTGAACCAGAAACACACTGGTGTTTGACTGTTCACACAGTACCTAGAACAGATGCTGTCCTGAAGAGCACTTTAGGCCCTCTACTGTAATAAAAGAAACAAAAATCCATGCAGGGAGAAAGCACGATTTTAAAACATGCTTACTTAAAATAGGTTTATTATAATGAAATAATATAAAAGTCTGACAAAGGTCTTAACAATGCTCCAAAAGAACAGACAGACACTGTATGATTTGAGAGACAATGCGGACTGGAAACTGCCTATGACAGCACAATTTGTGCAATGCTTACACTGGAAGAGGTGATTTTGGGGGCAAGAATGAGCCCTTAGGATTAAGTAAATTTAAAATGTGAGGCAATATACCTTCTCTTCATCTTTAAATGCATTTCAGTATGCAGGTAATCTATTTAATGTGTATAAGTAAGGCTTGCAGTAAGCTCAGCTTGACACTAATAAAAGGTATGCCCAAAATTGGCTTGAAAAAAGAAAATAGGAAACCACAAAAGCAAGCTGCTTTGGCTTTCAGTTTAGTCACCATATTCTGGAATGCAATTTAGTTGTTTAGTTTCAAGTAGACATAAACCTCGAACTTTCAAGATGGCTTTAAATACAGGAATTAACAAGTTTTGGACCCCCTGGAAGCTGCAATGCAAAATAAAGTTAATATTCTTAGTGTTAAGCAGAGATCAGGACATGAAAAAAGGGAGTTTCATATATTAATAAATAAATAAATAAATCTATCCACCCCTAGCACATCTGGAGCATATCCTATATCAGGAAAGAGATATTAAAAATGGTAGTCAAAGATCATATTTTGAAGAACTGCATGCCAGCGGGAGGATGCATCTGTGTTTAAGTGAAGCATATGGCTATATTCTAACTTCAAAGCACGTGCTTAAATCCTTGTGCGAACTGTGAGCAGGATCAGGTACTGTCTGGGCTTGCTCAGAGCCAGTAAGTGAGCTATAAGACTCCCTTTCTGCATAAGGGTGATTTTATATTGCCCAGAGCATGCAGTAATTTGCATGGTTCATTCACCAAGGGGCTACAGAAGGTAGCAAAGAAATACGAGTTCAGTTATTCCCACTTCCTCACTCCCTTATTCTTTTTGTTTCATTATCTGTACTAAGGAGGCAAGAAGAGAAATAAGTGAATTAAAAAGAAACAACCAAATCAAAACCAAAGTCCCTGTGCTTTCATTCTTAAGAGGTAGAACTGCCAAGTCTGAAGCACCTCAATTTAAATTTTAGCAGTGAAATAAAAGCTCAAAGTGGTGGAGTTTTCCTGGCAAAATACATCAAACCAGGGAGAAACTTCAGAGGAAAGCAGCACATTCTTCATCTGACTGTATGTTTGGTTTCCTGCCAAAGAATTCAGGTCTGATTTTCCAAGTTTACATTTGTATCACTTACAAAACTTCCTGCTTTGTTCTCCTATGGAGAGACGCTTTGACTTGAGCAACAGCTCCGGTAGCAAAGCAGATGACAACGGGAGGAGAGGAAAGGAAAGGGAAAGATAAGCCAGGTAGGAACATGGTTATGATCTTTCTGGTCTCTGAAAGGCAGTTGAAAGCTCCCTAAAGTTTTCACAAAAGCTGAAGTGATCATGAAAAGAAAGGGTTAGAAGGTCCAGCATAAGGAAAATCTCTGTTTTCTGCAATGGTCCACACCCTCGTGCCAAAGCCCGCTGCAGACAACCACAGCACATTTTGGGCATACTTTTTACATGTCCAACCAACGCAGGGACACTTTTCAAACTGTGAAATACATTTTTTGAAGCAAACAGCAGTAACCTAGAGCCTGATGCTGCTTTACAAAAAGCTTGTTAAGTGAAGGTATATGGCCCTTAACTTTAAGTGCATCTGTTAAAGGGAGACCCATGTTACAACAGTGTCAAGATGGGATGTTCCAATGACTCCTTAAATTTACACTAAAGCACTTAAGTATCCAGTTCATACTGTACAATTGCAACGTCAAAGAACTTCAATATGCAACTGAGTATGGTGTCTTAAAATAGCAGAGGGGGCTCCAGAACATAGTTTGCTTTTTAAAAAAATAACAACAAAATAAATAAAATAAATAAAAGCCTCCCATTGCTAAGCAGAACTCGACTGAAATTATTTGGGAGCTCTGCTCTAATGCCAATGGCACTACATTACAAAGATGTGTGTAGGATCTCTATCCAAATGTGCTGACTACCATTATTCAGTACTAGATAGCACTTGTTCCAGATCGCTTTGGGATTTACCATGTCTCAGCAGGGATGTGCACTGGACAGACACCGTCAGTGTCATACGCTGTATCAGAGTTCTATGCTGAGCTACACTAATTTCACAAAGAGCAGCCTCATTCCCCTAGCGTGAGGCTGTGATTACTCTTATTTTGCCATGGCTAAGTAAAATCCCTGAGAATACACAAAACTGTTAGACGTTGAAGGAAACAGCCAAAAGCATTTCTAAAGGAAAGGGATGCAAAACATTGGACTAGTGCATTTTAAGAAAACAAAGCAGTTCATGTAAAGCATACAGAGCAAGGGTGCTGTTATCTGAGAGTCACACGGACCTCTATCAGTATGCAGGTCAGTTATTCACAAATGTCAGCCTTTAGGAAAAAAAAACAACATAAAAAAACCCCCAAAACAACCCTAACCAATCAACAAACCAAACAAATCAAACAGAAAATAGAGACCTTCTCATATCTTTAAAATAAAAAGCAATCTTTGCTTGCCAAACTGCCATCACAGGAAAAGAAAGAAGTGAATCATCCAGCAGTGTATTTGCTTCTGCTCAAGTCACCTACTCTATCACATCCTTAGAGGTACAACTGAGAGTTCAGCTTTGCAACATGCTGCGTGGGTTTCTTGCTCAGTGGTGGTTTGACTGGAAAGACAGCATTCATAAATCTTAGAAGTGCTCAATGCCCTGCAAGAGCAGTGCATGGTAAAGCACAAGTTTTGAAGGCAGGGAGATCTTGCTCAGCTACTTCTTTACCAGTCCCCTCTTTAATAACAATCACACAGGGGTCTCTCAAAGCCACACTCTCCTAAGAACATTCTCAAGCTCCAATTTCAGAGTTCTGAAAGACCAACTTTACCCAGAAGAGCACGACAAGAAAGCCTGCTCTGAGGCAAGATGCCATGCCAAGATTAGAGGATATGCAATGTGGACCACTCTCCATTTGTTAAGAGAAAGAAGACTGGTAGAAGTTAGGAACTGCTGAAACTAATGGCCCAATTAATCTGGCAAGTTCCCTGCCTATGAAATAAAGCCTCCTGACATTTTGCATCAAACACCGTGTCTGATGCACTACTAGCAAATTAGTGGCTCTCCTGCTAGTTAAAAAAACAAAAGAAAACCAAACAACCTAAAATCACCTTCAAGTGCTGAATATGCTTTCTTGCTACTGGAAAAGCTTAGAGCAAAATGGGAAATCAACTTTTGCCAAGATCTGACAGTTAATTCCTAGAGAAGAGGGATCTCTTCCTGCTCCCCCCATAACCCAGCAGGTATTTTTTGCAACCGTGGTCTCCATTACCTTCCCAGAGGTAAATCAGCTAAATACTGCTATAGCAAAGTTTCCCACGTAACAGCTGAAAACCTTAAGGAAACCACACAGGGTAGGGTTGGTTGTTCTACTACAGGCATAGTTTCTCTGCATTCATGTCTTCCTCTAAAAGAACTAGACAGCTGAATCCCAAAGGCTCTTTGCTTCATTTTTAGAACTGCGGTAATGAAATAAATAATTGAATGGAGCTTTGGTCAAAAGTATTTACTTTGTGCTCAAATACAAGATACACTACTTTAATTAAGAAAATAAAAAAACCTAAAACCTCCATAATCCTTCTGATACTTCTCGGAGTACGTAGGAACTACAGGCAGGCACAACTCAGAGAAGATGACAGGAACAAGGAAGTCACATTTTAAAGTGCCTAGTCCTGGTATCTTGCTTTATACACTAAGTGCGATGTTTGGTCTTTACTTCAAGCATCATGTGCTGTTCCTAGAGGTTACAAATCTAGGCTCTTTAGAAAGGATCAAGTATTCGGTGTGCAGAAAGGCTCCCGTCACAGGGCAGCGTGCCTGCAGTACATTCATTTTACTGACAACATAGTTTTTAGCCTGGCAAAAGCCAGTCCTTCTCCTGTGTGTATGGCAAGACTGAGTTCTCCTATATTTATGAAGATTTACTAATTCTAAGTACCTCATTAGCACAGTCTTCTCTCCTCTTGCACATGAATTAAACTTGACTCCTTGCACAAAGTCATCTGAAGCCATAGGTCACCACCGAGAGACCCGCTTACGCTTTGAATGGGCCGTCAATAATTCGCACACAACCTTCCAGTCACTGACACAACTAGCAGTTCTGTCCTTAACCTTATCACTAGCTAAAAGGACTTCTTTATTACTTTCAAGAGCAGCAGTATTAAGGAGCACATTTTTATCTGTATCAGCAAAATGGGAAAAGGGCAAATCTTACTTTCTTAATTCTGAGTCACTTCTATGTCATTTTAAATTTTCTAATTGCCCCAATGTCTAATGGCTCCATGACAAATTCTAGCTTCCCCTATGCTTTAGCCATTTCACACCCACTTTCATGAAGTCTCTGCCCATAACGACAGCCTAGAAAGGGTTTTAATATCAGCTTTTTAAAATGCTAGCTGCATTCAATTTAAAAGCAAATATTATGCTTTTGTGTGAATTTAAGAAAATCTTTAATCCAAAATAGAAAAAAAAACCACCAAAACCTTAATAAACCAGAATAATGGACATGATCTTCAATTGCTTCTGTAAAGCACCACTGAAACTACCTGGGGTCTGCCAGTCTGTGCCAGCAAATGTCTTGTTAGCCCAGTGGCAGGAGCTGACAGGGAGACTGTGGCCCATACTGGGAGCTGGTCAGGGAACACAACACTCAGTTTCAAAGGCTGGTTCCTGGGGAAGCTCAGACCTCTAATATTTGGGGAGGTGCTGCATTAAAAAGCTTCAGCCCAAACTAAGGGACAAACTCACCACACATCTTAGAAGCTGGCACCTAGCTGCCCTTCTCTTCTGCTACCAGGGTAGCAATAACCCTCCTACAGCATCACAGGCAGCAGCCACAGGGCACAGGAAAGCCAGCAGCGCCTGCCTGATGTCCCAGCGGCTCCGCTGCATGCACAGCTCTCTCCTACAGGGCAGGAGCAAAGGCCAAATTCTGCTCTCTTGCTTTTATGAAGGGAAGAGAAGAGGACGTGCACACACAGAAGAGAAACAGTCAAAAACATTCATCACGGGCATAGTTACGACCCAAAGAGAAACAGTACCTCTGCATTTAAACACAGAAGGAGCGTAATGACAAGATAAAAATCATACATGCCCTTCCCCAAAAACACTCACAACAACCTTCCCACCTGAAAAGATACAATGAACAGAAATGACGTCCAGAAAAAAGACAAAACAAACCCAAAGTGAAAGAAATCCTTGTTAACAGACACAGTCCCTGAAGTTTTAAGATGTGGTCTTGCTGTAGTCATACCACCTCATCTGACTCCAAACCATGTACTTCATAGAGAGTGTCCAAGATATTTAGCTGCTTTTCCATGGCTGGTAAGTAAATGCTGAGGTCCCTCTGCATTCCTTTGTAAAATGTTTCTTCCTGAGGATCACACTCCTCTACAGACAGAGCTGCCACAAAGTCTTCATATGTTGGAGCTGCCCTTAAAGCTAACTGGGAGAAGAATCAAAGCTTTTAGATTAGTGAAACAAAATAGGAAGAGAAACCCAACTAAGCCACTAACTACTTCTAAGAAATCCCTCTTTGTTTGCCTAGTTTTAATGTATTCATGTGTAGGTGCATATGTTAAGATTTTTAACTGTGAGGGAGGCTATTCTTTTTATTTTTCATCATCTGTGTGCAGACATCTTAAGAGAGGCCTTATTTTTAGGAAGCGTCTGTATGTCATGTTTTGTACAAATAAACAGCATACATTAGAAATTTATTAAATACAAAGGCCAAATAAAGTACAGTTTGTTAGGGGAGCTCCCAACTCAGAGACACATACTTCAGCACCAAAGTCCCATTCTCAAATCGCTCGTTAGAAAGCTCTCCCCAACATTTCTGTTTCTCCCAGTCTGACATGATTGCCTGGATGAGGCTTTCCTTTTCCCTTTTGTAATTTCAGTGATAATTTCCAGCGACAGACACGAGGGGGAGCTGCCAGACCGGAAAAAAAAAGATAAATACACCACTCCCTCTAGCAAATACATTCTACTTAACTCCCTGACACATTCTGCACTAACTCTTCTTGAAGGCTCACAGCCAAAGACAGATCAATCCTCAAAAAAAGCAACGTCAGACCCTCATTTCTTCATTTAACATCCCCGTGCTGAAATACACAAGTGTGATCCATCTGGTTTGGCTCCAGAAAGCAGGTTCAACCCTGAAAGCCCAACACTAAACACAGTGATAACTACAATCCTCACCTTGGAAATAAGGTCTGACAAAGGAATGTATTAATTTTAAGGCTTAGAATTTTAACATAGTATATTGATTACACACAACATAAGATCACATGAACAAGACCCCCAGCTCTACCAACAACCAAGATACCTACCGCAAAGACCCCGCGGACAACCCAACCATGGTGCTGCCGTAATGTCTTTCCATAAGCGTTGTCTTAAAAGAAAAAAGATTACATAATAAAAAAAAATAATCAAGTGAAAGATGTATAGCAGTCTTAAGTTTGCATCACAAAGAGAACTTAGAGCTTAGAAATTACTATCTAAGGATATAGTCTTGCCACTGGATGCAAATAATGGCTGTTTCTGAGCACCAAAGTTACGACTGAATGGAGATGACAGATTTGGGATTTCTGCACTGGGGTCGTAGCTCTGCTGTCAAATCTCCTTCAACTCATCCATGGCACATCAGTATTCTAACAGACAGGAAGGCAAATTTAATTTTTATTCGACTAGCTGTGCTTCATGACTAACAATTTTTCTACTATCTAGATCACAGTTGAGTGCAAATCTGAAAAAATAATATATGGGGTGAAACAATCCTGGAAGCTGCTGGTTAGCCAGCCTCTACCAAGGTGGTTAGCTCAGGCCAAAACCCTCTCTTTACATCGGAGGGTCAGGCTTTGAGAATCAGTGGAACAGAAAGCACAGGGCTTTTATTAAAATAATCCTTAGGATCTCTTTTGTGAGTGCCCCTTTGATGTAGGCCTTTGTTTTGCTCCTAGACAGCTCTACTTTCACATACAAAGCTTTTTATATACAAAGCCAAACATCTTTGAGCCATATTTTGCCATAGTCTGTCACTGTTGTCATTCCATATCCCTGTCCTTCAAGTGAATTTTTAAGTATTGGACATTGTATTATACTTGCCCTGAGCTGTTCACCTTGAAGGATAGGGACCTCTACATTTCGCTGCTCTAGGATATTTGCTCAAAAGGCTGCAGACAGTTATCATTGGAAGAGTATAAAAAGTCAGTAAAACACAGCCACAAGTTTTGCTGTCACATGAGGTACTCTTCATCTATCGGTCTAATGACTGCGCAGTGTAGCTTTTCTGGTTTTGCAGTAGAATGTGAGAATGTGAGAAAGGCACACAGTAATGAAAGCAATGAAATAAGCAGAAAGAGTATTGCATATTAAACAGGACTGACAAGTCTATTCTCTGGCTTAGCAACAAATATAGGGGACATGAAAGATACCAGGAGTTGAAAATTTTGCTTAGATTTAAATCCCAAGTAAAAGACAAGTGTGTCACCAAGAAAATCATAACCACTTGTGGATATTCAATTTTTAATTTTAATTTCATCAGCTTGATATTTGAGGTTCTAGAAGGAGAACATATACTTTATCTTAACCTGAGATTCAAATAGTTTCTTATTTAGGAGTTACTTTGCTAACAGTAAAACAAAGCTGCACTGGTGATACAAATGTCGAAGTGCTTTTCAGGATGAGAAAGGGAAGGAAGAAGTGAGGGGGAAAAAAAAGAAAAAAAAGCAAAAAACCAGCAGCATGGCTCTGTTGTGGACACAGAGCAACTCAAGTAGTAATTCAGTGCTTAAGACTTTAGACTCAGAAGGTCAAATAAGTGCCTTTTCTTTCCATAGTGTTTGACACCCACATCTGCTAGCAGTGTATTTACAGTCCCATTTTCAAGAGCTGCTTACATACTTCTGTGTAGTGGTTCTTTATACTAATCCTATAGGGTGACTGCTTAGCTGTTTAAAAGAAGCTAAATAAATAAAAAAAAAGCTTTAAAAAAGCTGTTTTAAAGCTGTTTTAAAGGATTATCATAACATTAGACTGTATGCATAGAGAGAGGGTCTTACTTGAGCAGTAAGTCTAAGAGGGGTTTGTATTTTGTTTTATACTTGCAGTGGGCACTAGTCTGACTTGCTAAGTGCAAGAAATTGTGTAGCTGGAAAAAATTCCTTGTTTTCTGTTATAAAAATACCTCCTAAATGATATAGGAAATTCACAGCCGTATCAGAAAAGAGGTCATTTCAGAGTGATGGTCAATCTTGCAAGGAACTAAAAAAATCAACACAACAGCAACTATAAATTCGGGAGCCCTCTTCCTGCAAACCAGCAGAGAAAATGGAATGAGACAAAGCGCTTTTTTCCCTATGATATAACTGACTCCTGTGCCAAAAGTAAGTCAGTTAAAGGAATCTTTATGTGCTATTAATTCAACATTGACCAGTTATCTAGCAATCTCCCTGAGGATGGTCATTTTCAAAAAAGTTGTATCTTGGAGATTACTTGCATCAGTAGTCACCAAAGAGAAGAAAACACAGGTTCTGAACAAGGAGGAAAATAGCAAAGTATGCAAATTCAGCAGCACACGAAGAATAAAGCAACTGGCACTTACTCAGAGCTGTTTGGATATTCTTTTCTCCATTCTTCACTTCTGTCAAAAACCCTTTCAAGAACTTTAAGCCTCTGTCAGGACAAACCCCAGAAAATAAAAAGAAACCGTGTTAATAACAAAATAATCCAAAGTATAAAAGGCCCCCAAAGTTGCAATAGAACTCAGAAGTGCAACAAAAATCAGAATTAAGGCACCATTTTAGGGGGCCAGTTAGCTCAGCTGGTTAGAGTGTGGTGCTGATAACACCAAGGTCGCAGGTTCGATCCCCGTTCGGTCCCCATGTGTTGCCTGATCTAGTTGGGAGGTGTCCCTGCCCATGACAGGGAGGTTGGATTAAATGATCTCTAAGGTCCCTTCCAGCCTAGGCCATTCTGTGATTCTAAGATTTTCAATCTGAATTAAAAAAATATAGCCACCTCCTCCAGCCTCTCTCCCAGCCCAAGGAAAAACTCTTTGCTAAAACATTTCATTTGCAGCCTGAAATCACCTTCCCTTGCAGGATAAGTCACTCATTGTAACCTCACTTTTACAGGGGGAAAAAAAAAAAAGGTTGCCTGGGATTGCTTTTTTCAGGCCTTTTGGCAAAGTTGCAGTGATACAACCACAGACAGCAGATTAATCTTGAACCGAGCCAGTCTGGATTGATGTAGCCTGTGGAAGATAACCAGTTGGCTCCATGTACATAAGCTGGTGAAAGGCCCCTCATTGCACCTTAGGAGTCCATAGTCTAAGCAGAGAACAAAATAGGCTGTTACCTTTTTAGCCAGAGGAGAGCCTCCGTAGCAGAGTTCCTAACTTGTGCTACACCTGCATTCACTTCATGGAGCACTATCTTCTGAAGGGTATCAAACTCCTCTTTGTTGGTTATAAATTTCTGGTTTATTTTCTGGAGAAAAAACAAGAGGCAAAACTTCAGGCTTTTCAGATCAAACAGTGGCCGGTCCTATAAATGCCACCTATTGCCACCATGACTCTTCCCTGCAAAGAGGACACCACAGATCCTCAACCACGTCACACACTCCCAACAGCACGGCTGGCCTGGGCACACCTGCCCAGGCCATCCCCCGAGACATATCTGGCCAGTGCAAGCAGAAAAAAAAGCATCTCAGTCAAAGATTCACATGGAACCTACCATTTCTGTCTGACAAAATGTCTTTAGTTTCACATGGCATTCCCCACGCCAGTGAAAAGGCATTAACTCCACCTTCTCCCTAAAGTCCCATTTGCCCTGACCTTCAAGTACAAGCATGATCACCCTCTGATAACTGCTAAGCTGCAAATTCTCAGTTACACTTAGCAATCACTGGCACGTTTAAGCTTTTGAATCTATTTTTGAGTTTGTTATACACAACTCCTCACAAAACCAAGAGAGAAAATATATAAGTGGCAGGTAAACAGAGTCTTACTCTACATGAAAGGAGCAGCTGCCTATAACTTGACAATAAATATTCAAGGTTTTAGGGTTTTTTTAATAGTATTCTCCTATCTTGCTATTTTCAGTCTTTCAGTGGCTACGTTGAATAAGATAAGCAAATACTTGTCTTACTTTGCAACAAACAAATCCAAATGTATCCAATATTCCTTATCATACACTCAGAATATATGGTTTACTTTTTCTTGAAAGTTACGAAAAGCCTCACTATGAATACACCTTGTATTACAAGCAGCACTTCAAGTATTTTCAGACCTAGTGCTGGAATAACTTCCAGAACAAGAACCAAGGCTGTAGTGTCTGCCCTGACCTGCTGAGAAGCTGCTTCTTAACACCCCAGTTTCCTTCTGCTAAGTGAGGAAAGGGATTTTTTTTTTTTATGCCCCTTCTCTTTGTTTTACAGTCTAAAGTCACTACTGCTACCATTACATCACAACTTACAACGTCAGAATCAAAGTCACGTCCACTAGGTGTAACAGATGTTTTAGGTGGAAGTCAATCAAGTATTTTATAAGTTTGTGCACAACAACTGGATTTATTAAACACAGAATGTACTGTAAGAACAGAATTAGGGGCATTTCAGCATTCTGATCTGACAGATAGTAACATTACAAAATATTAAATAGCTTTCCAGTATTGACTCCTACAACAAAGATTCTTGAGCTTTAGTGCCTAAATAGATACACTGTTTTAAAAAACAAAAAAAATCAGTGCCAGAAATAAGCTGTTACCTTGATGTTACCTACAAAATCCATTTTAACAGGAGCAAAAACAGTTGGTCCCAGCTTATCTAAAAAAAAAACCAAAACAGACATATTTTAAAATTTTGTCTTTCCCCAGTCATCCAAAACAGACATTTTAAAATTTTGTCTTTCCCCAGTCCCTGTCTTAGTAACAATTCATTCAGTTTACTCTCTTAACAATCCTTGTAAATGGCAAGAGAATACTAAACGAATGGTATAAACTGAAGTCTTTCTTGGGCATGGAACCAATCGACCCCAGTTGGCGAAAGTGTTAAATACATCCTACTTCAGTTTGGAAGTCTTCAAGAGGGTGCATGCTCACAGTGACTCACATCCCCCGTCAGATGCAAGAGCCAAGCAGGTGGGGGACTGCACTAGCTGGAGACAGAAGTCTTTGAAGAAATCAAATCGTACCGCTGACAGCATGCTCTCAGCCATGCTGGATGTGTAAGGCATCCACACTGCCCTTTTGAGAGGAAGAAATCCGAGTCTACCTGGAACTCTGTTCCAGATCCCCTTAAAGAATTCACCTCCAACTGCAGCAATTTGAGAGCATCACAGCTTTCTGCGGCTTGCAGCTTGTTCTCTCCATCTTCTTTAATGTCTTATATTTATAGAAAACAAGAAAAACTCTGTTCCAGATAGACTCATACATTCCCAGATAGCTTAGACATGGGTCCCACCTATACGAGAGTGAATCCTCTGCAAAGCAAAGGAGCAAGAAAGAGCTGGTACCAGCCAAATTGATTCTGCTGACAGGAAGTGTTTCTAATATATCACTTCAGTGAAGAAACAAATTCTCCAAGCCAGCTGCTCCACTTTTTCCTCACAGCTGGCAGCAATCAAAAGTCAGAAGAAAAGGAGCTGCTTACCCAGAACAGGCACAATTGCATAACATGACTCCAAAAACTCTTCAGTTGGTATGCCCTCCTCCTCCCGAAGCTCAATATCACTGAACCTGGTGCCCAGGACAAGCAGAAAAGATTTGATACCTCTAACAATTCCTTTTGTACAATTTCTAGAAGCAAAATTACATTTCATGCCCACTTCAGTTGCATAGCGGCAAAATTTATAGATATTGAATCACTAACATGGCTTTTGTTTCATTAGGTTAAAGTAAATGACTGCAGAAAATACACATTTGGTGGTGGGCAAGCAACGCCTGCAATTACAAATAAGGAAAGAACCTCCCACTCCACTCCATACAGCTAATTGTGCAAAGGACATCTCTTCCACTACTGTACTGTAAGCATTCTTGTTAAATAACCTCAGCAAATACAGCTTTACAGACAGAAGAGTCTTAAAAATGAGTCAACTAAAGGCTTAAGTTTCAATAATCCTTTTAATTGAAATCTGTACTACCTATTGCTCATAACACTGAAGAAGGTAGGAGAATCATTTTCATTTCTGTCTTCCTCACACGAAGTCAATCCACTTAAAGAATTCGTCTCTGACTGCAGCAATTTTGGGGCACCACAGCTTTCTGCAGCTTGCAGCTTGTTCTCTCCATCTTCTTTAACGCCTTACATTTACAGAAAACAGAAGAAAAAACAAATACAGAAAAAAGGAAAACAGCCACATATGCATATTCTTATTCCTGTTCATCAAGATGCTTTCTATTTGAAAGAAAGCCCTTGGATATCTGGACCATGCAAGTCTAAAAGCCTTCCCTGGCAGCACCGTGACTCTCACCACTGCTCTGTCGGGTGCTCAGACCACAGTTCAACCAGGCCCCTTCCCATTTCTTTTAATCAGACTGACCAAGCACCAGGCTCCAATGCAGGTGAGCCCAGGCATCCTTAGGGAGGAAAGCCTCATGAGAGAGGAGCAGGGAGCAGACTCATCTCCTTGAAAGACAGCTTAGTTCTCACATAGCTGTAACTTCCCCAGCGCTGATAAACTGACACAGTGCATTTTCATAAGCGAACGAATAATGGTGACTTGTTCCTTCTTCTGATAAGTAACCAAATTGGCTGCTTGGATGGGTACTGCTATGATATCAAAGGCTGTGATGTTCTCCGTAATTTATATGAGTATCTTTAAAGTTTCCCAGAAAAAGACCCAAGTGTGTCTTCTCTACTGTGATCTATTTTATTTCTTCTTTGAGGTCAAGTGCATCTATTTTAAATGAATAGAGTGCTACAATGAGCACCTCCAAAGGGCAGACAAAATCTTATCCATCTCATGAGTGCTAAGACCTTCTGACCTCACAGGGAACTGCAGAGAAAAAGTCAAGCAGCAAAAATTAGGTATTCACAGCATCTGCAGTGTATAAGCCATGGCTACAGCACGCACATCTTGCTGCCAGACTGTCAAACTAGCATCCAAAATTTCTCAGGGAACGTGTCTCTCCAGGAAAGAAATATTTTCAAGTGTCAGTGAAGACTAAAGACCTGAAGCAGAACCGAGCTTCAAGGGATCAAGCTACTAGGAAGTCTCTTCCTCCAAGTGAAGTCTAAAAGCAAGCCTGCAGCAGTCCCTGTTACCTGCAGAACCACTGAAAAAGCCTGGTGCTGGGTGAAAAAAGAACCACTCACACTCAATAACAGCAATCAAGACTTTGGCCATTCTCCTCAGGGTGGGAAAAACCAGCCTTAGCCATCACTGACCATGCCTCATTCACAAGCAAAGTGACTCCGCTGAGGAACTGGACTTTAAACCTGGGTTTAAAAGCTCCAGCTGATTCACAGACTGCATATGCATGTGTTGGAACAATGGCCAGGCAGAGAAAGCTACTGTTCAAGAATGATACAGTCCATTCAACAGGACAAGCAGAAATCATGTTACTTGTATAGACTTACCACAGTAAGATCAGCAGCCCTTAACAACATAGGTACGTTGGATGGAATTTTATGCTGAATGAGCTCAACTCTTTTACTTAACTCATGCACAAATCTATGATCTTGCTAAGGTAAGGGAAGAAACAAGGTGCTTTCTAGTGTACTCTTAGTTGCAGAAAAAGGGTTAATTTCTTGTAAACATTTGTCAGAGCCATCAGGAGAAACTACAAGGTCAACCTCACCCAGACAGGCACACAAAGCTTCAATGTCCCCCTTCTGACACCGCAGCCCTAATACCAGCAGAGGTGTTGGCATTCCCAGCAGTGGGCCTCTGGGAATAGCATGTCTGTCTGAAGTGCAAGAAAAGCCCAAGCTCTGCCAGGCTGTATCATTTCGCACATCAATCAGCATCTACAGGAGAGCCCCGGCTTGTCCAAAAAAGAATTTTTAATTTCCTTCCCTATTCAGTCCTGAATTAGCTATCAACAAGGGCAGGAGCTGTGCTGGGAAGACCTGACAATGGGCAGATATTGGACTAAAATACACCGACGTTCCCTCTCCCAGGAAGGAAAGTAGCAGCACTCTCACAGGCAGCCTACATCCCCCTCCATTTACACCTAGAAAGTAATGATTCTGGATAAAAGACGGTGCATATACACACCTGCCAAATCCTCTGCTATATGATCTTCAACAGAAACATCACTGCTCCCCTCATTTCTCTCCAGGTTGAAACATTCCAGACTTTTAATAGCAGTTTGCTCTTGATGGTTAATTTCTGCTTTTACAGAGCCATTTTCACAGGGGTTCATTTCCAGCTGCCTGAAGAAAGGGGAAGAATAATAGTTAGTGTATAAAACACTGTTTAGTAATCTTCCTGTGAAAACACACAAATAAAGATAACAGAAAAACAGCTGACAAATTAAGGGCTGTCACAGGCTGCTCTGAGCAAAAGAAATCTAAAATAATAAAGGGAATCAGGCAGCTATTTGCAGCAAGTAGGATTTATGATTCAACCTCAGTTCACGGAGTTTGAATATATTTACAATGAACTTTATTACAGAGAGACATAAAAAAAGAAATACAATTGATTAAAAAAATAAAATCACAGACAGTTACTGCAGCCAAAAGAATATTCCCTCATTAGTACTTTTAAATACATACCCTTGTCATTTACTCCATAAATCATAACTCAATCAACAATTTTGTGAGCTTATGGAGCAGAACCTAAGACGTGGGAAAGAGCACTGAAGTAGGAGAGAGCTGACTGGTGAGTGACCAGTAAGCCACCAAGTGGGTGGCTGAGAAAAATAAAAGGGAAAAAGCCAATAAAGAAGAGACATGAAGTGGGGTGAGCCAGCTCCCTTTTGTCATGTCTGCTTC
Organism: Apaloderma vittatum; assembly: GCF_000703405.1. Lineage (NCBI taxonomy): Eukaryota > Metazoa > Chordata > Aves > Trogoniformes > Trogonidae > Apaloderma > Apaloderma vittatum. Next base: position 97,141 of record NW_009720998.1, read on the forward strand.
CAAAGTTCACAGCTCAGAGCAACACAATGCTGCCTCCATCCATAATGAGTAATATTAGAGTAAAAATATGGAAATAACACATACTACTAAAAACAGATTAGAAAGAGATTGGCAGTAAAGACTTTTATTATACCTTTCTGTTGAGGTGTGACTGGACAAGACAGAGTGCTTTATCTGTAAGATAAGTGGGGAGAGAGAGAGTATTCTTTAAAGCAAGAAGCCTGCACGGTGCTTCTCAAACTTCACATTTTATTAAACACAAGTTGGAGTCAACAAAAAAGCTGGAAATGAAAGCATATGTTCACTACTGGAGGCAGTATACAAACATGAAAAAGGTGCTACATTATTACACCATTAAAATATTGAAAAAAAAAAACCTGAAACAAAATCAGGAGACTTTTCAGAAGCTAGCTAGCAAGTGCCAAGTGAGGCACCATGCAGCATGTGGAAATGAAACAAGGCAGTGAGTTTTTTTGCAATGATGTTTTCTTTACATAAGGAAAAAAAATATGAAGAAAACCCAGAAGAAATGTGAGGCCAGATACCAGGTATGGTGAAGCCATCTCATTTCCCAGATGCAATGACACCTCTACCTTCCAACATACACCTTAATTTGTTATTTGCCAGAGATGCTTCAGTTTTCCCTATGTAGTTGTGGAGCCAAGATTCAAGGAGGCACCCTTGTCAGTGAAAAGATAAGCTCATCAGCTCCTGTTGGCATTTTACCAGAGATCCGATGCTGCAGTAGCTTAGAGAAGTAATAATTGCTGTGAGCAATTGTAATGGACTTGTTTGCCATACAGCCAGGGTATTTTCAAGCCCCACTGTCTGCAGCTGGAGTAGGGCCTGCATGTTCACACTTAGTAACTTTCGCCTGTCATTAGAAGTTAGAGATTGGTCACTGCTTATTAAAAAATGGCCCTACCACACTTGCAAACCACAAGAAATAGCAGAGTAAGTCCAGCGGAGGACTACTAGCTGCATCAGGGTTAAAAATGCGTTCCCTACTTCTACAGATGCTACTTTACCAAAAGGCACCTTTGCATCCACACCAAGACTGGCTGAAGAGGACATCGGCCATTACCTTGTTCATTCTGAGAACTGCTAAATGTGGGGATCCAGGCGGGGTCTGATGCAGTAACTCAGAAGTGAAGGCAGTATTTGCAATCTGCATACATTCTTCAAGAGTCTTCAGGAAGGTGTCACAGGTTGACTTTAACAGAGCTCCCATATCAATCTCACTCTGTGGGAAGAAATCAACTGGAAGAAACAGACTCTCCACAGAAGATCAGTCTGAAGCAACTGAAGTCTACAAAGCCCACAGCTGCTACAGTCATGATTTCTGTTTAACATGAATTAAAATTCAATGTGTCAGCTGCTCAGAGAACTGGCATCACAGACTACTGAGGCTATGCCCCCTCACAGCATTACCACTCCTGTCAGCCTCTTGCTGCAAAAAGCTCAGTACGCTTGTGTTTTAAAAGCGAAGCCTCTTAGTTACTTATCGCTGGTGTTAAGAGCGTATTAAATATTAAGCCTTGAGGTACTCAACAATGGCATTCCAGGAGACACCACTGACAGAGAAAATGAAAACTAAACAAATTAAATCGATACAAAATTATGCAGATTATAATTTCAAAAATACCATGAACAAAAAATTACTGCAATTGAAAAAATCAGGCAGAATGAAGTATCCTATTGCCACAGTACTCTTCATCTCTGCAAAGTGCAGTTATTGATGCTGAAACGCTTTTAAGCAATAAATCTTTCCAGTTAACTACCAGTAAGATCAGGGAAAGCAAGTTTTCCCCTAGAAGCACAAATTATGAGCTGCATAAACATCACATTATTTGTTTGTTGCCAGCACCTGTGAGCTGCAAGTTCCAACAGTGCCTTTTAGCCATACGTACACTACGTTGTGCTTCTGCACTGTTTGTTCACTCACCATAGTTTATCAGGTGCCTTTGTATAAATGGTTTGGGCATACAAATTATTAACCTTTAGAAGTTTCATTTGCCTGTCCTGCACCTGAGGACCCATCTCTCCAGAGAGGCATCCTGGAACCCCAATCAGCTTCTCTGGGAAGGGACATGTGCCCCCCTCCCACAATTCTCTCTCAAAGCAAGGGGTAAATCACTGTCATTAGAGGACCTCTCTTAAATGAGGCTTCTTTAGTCAGGAAGATTTGCAAGTTATCTTTTTATAAAAAAAAAACACTTTTGCTTTTTTGATCCACAATATACAAATGATCACCGACAGAGATGTTATTATCTAGATCACAGATATCGTATCTCATCTCACTACTTGCTGCCTCAAGACAGGACAAGTTATTTGCAACAGTACAGTATTATTCCACTTAAACAACAAACACTGTTGCATGGGTACATTATTTCCCACTGGTTCTCTTGTATAAAGAGGGTGCAATATTAAGTAACTATGAGGGAATATAACATTGGCAAACCAGAAGAGCTCACAATGCTCCAGACTTTAGAGATGTGGTATACACCAAAAATCAAGCTGTACCTCTGGTTCCGATACACCAGAAATGCTGGCTTCTTTCGTTTTATGCACTTGCTGAACAAGGAGGTTACAGTACAGTCTAAGTTCAGACATTTTAGTCTTCAAGGCTTCTGTGTTTTCAGTGAACTCTAAAAGCAAAACAAAACAAGAGTTAAATTTATTGTATCCACCTTGCAGTACACAATTTCGGAAAGTTGCTGAAATACTATCATCCTATTGAATTCAATCAATACTTCCTTATTTCAAAACATTTTCTTTCAACTCAAAAAGATGAGCTGGACTGGCCATAAATTATGCTTCTGACAGGCAAAATATTGTTTCATTATTTGCCATCATAGACAGGAACAATATGTTCCCAAACTTAGGACACAGAGAAGGAGCAAATACACATCACTTGACCCAGGCCCTTTAAATCCCCACATATCACAACTTCTGTTTTCAGTAAGTACTTCAACGTGCAAATATTTACACTGTGAATTAAAAGATGGATGTTCTGGGTAGAAAACACTGGAGGAAAAAGATTTATCCTGTCCAACACAGAGGGATTAATTTAATAAATATCCTTGAAATGACAGAATGGTTGAGGTTGGAAGGGACCTCTGGAGACCAGCTAGTTCTACTCCTCTGCTCAAAGCAGGGTCAGCCAGAGCACACTGTTCAGGGCCACTCAGGTCAGGTTTTGAACATTGCCAAGGATGGAGATTCCACAACCTCTCTGTGCAACCTGCTTCAGTGCTCCCTCATCCTCACAATACAAACATTTTTCCTTATGTCTCAGTGGGGTTGCTCGTATTTAAATTTATGCCTATTTCCTCTTGTCCATTCACTGAGAAAAGTCTGGCTCCATCTTTTTTATCCTCCTCTATCAGATACTTCCTTTAATCATCTTAGTGGCCCGTTGCTGGACTCATTCCAGTATGTCCATATGTTTCTCCTACCGCAGAGTGCAGAACTGAGCAGACTAATACAGATAAGACTAACAGTCAATCTGAGATTTTTCAGAAGTAATTTTTTTCTTTTTACGTTAAGAGTCCTAGAATTATGAAATAAATGAATTAGTCTGTTAATAAGACTAACATGGTTTAGTTCTGCAAATAAATAGGTACATTTTCACCCTGTGCTACTACATGTCAGTTTGTAGATATAATTTTGTTCCTCCAGGCACCATGCATCAGATCCCCATTTTGGGTAGGACCCTGCAGCAGCAGCACCTGCTCAGTTCTGTCTCAGTTTGAACCGGTAGATGTAAAACCTTGTGAAGATGCACATAAGGCCAAGAGGAGATGCAATTCCTCACCTCAGGGAAAGGAGGTTTTCAAGTGATTTATACACAATGTATTTTTACAGAAAAGTCAAAGTTTGCAAATCCCTGCACTGAGAGTTAATACCTAAGATTTCTAGCTAGAGTTCCCATGCAGCTCAGCTTCCAGTGGCACCAAAAGTTTGAAGCACAGGTTCGACACAGAGTTCAGGTACGGATTTTCTCATCTTTGTGTGTACATCTAGTAGGGTGAGGATGGGGAAATAAAAAGCAAATGGTATGTGCCAGCCAAAGGGTGTTCTTGCCTTTTTCCTTCTGTGTCCTGCTGTCGGTCAGGCAGGCTTTGGCGGTTCCTAGCGCAACCAGCCACTTTTGCCTTTCAATGGCATTTCTTGCCTTCAGATAGAAATATTGTTCCCCTGGGATGATCAGGTCCATTCGCGTGTTATCTGCAGGATGAACTGGAAGCAACACACATGTCAGACCAGTCCCTCAGCCCCAACTGAATATCCCAGCAGATACGTCAGGTGGCAGGTCAAATAGTACTGAAAGAGAAGCAATCTACAGCCCCAAACCTCCCCTGTTGCCATTTTATGACTTTATTTTGAGTTATTTTATTTTATTACTTTATTTTGAGTTATGGAATAGACAGGACACACACACATGTACAGCTGTGGGACCAAAGGCTATGAAAGTTTTGTGATCAACTGGGAAACTTTATGGAAAGGGCATCCTCCTCTGCCAAGCCTCTCTTTGAAGTTTCCAGCCCATAACTTTAACTCAAAGATGTGGCAAGTAATTCAATGTGAGTGAGCAGATCTAGTACTGAAGTTTGTTATTCAATTTTTAGCTTCAGCTTTGTGCTTATGAAGAGCCATTTGAAGTCGCATGATGTTCCACCATGGCTCATGACAAATAGGGACCCACCCATTATATTAGAAGCTTGCAGCTTTCTCATAATTTTCAAAAGAATAAAAACTGGCATATAGATCAAGTTACTGATTTACTACAAATACATACCAGAGAAATCAAGCTGCCAAATAGCTCTTATGACCTAAAATTTTATCCTGAATGTCCTTTTATTGGACACATTACATGCAGCCGAGTGTTACTGTATCTTAGTTACCTTGAATTTCACAGACGGCCATTTGGATGCTTCCCTTGCAACCCTTCCAGGCATCTTCCTGAGAGTCATAATAGGACAGGATGCCACCACAGAGAAGAAACCATCGAGGCTGCCAGCCTGAAAAACAAAACTGCATTTCTCAGTTACTTCTCCTCCTGCAGTTCCACTACATCTCTCCTTTGGGACTCGCTGCAAAGAAGGCCCCAAAGTTTCTCTGAGGAAAACTAAGCCCTTTGAAGCTGTAAGATTTGCAGGCAGGCCTGGATGTTGTAGACCACAACCCCTGCATGCTGGTAGCTACATGTCCCTTCCACAGGTGGCTGGACCTCAGACGTATGTCCTGAGATGTCATCTGTCATTTTCAGTAGTTTGGTAACATGGCATCACTCACTCACTCTCTCTCTCTTTCGAAACCATCTTTTCGTCTCCTCAACTCCTTCCATCACTCCTCAGCCCACCACTTCACTACCAGTTGTCCCACCTCACACTCTTCCTTCCTTGTGGGAAGGGCTAGCCAAACTGTCTTGAAAAGCAACAGGCAAAAAGCCTCCTAAAAAACAAGTGAAGGAGGGGACAGACCTGGACATGTTGATTTCTGCATGTAACCTAACACAAAGTAATTCTCTTGAAATTCTTGTGCTGCTCACATAAAAATAATCTTGAATTAATGACTGGACAACTTCCCAGAGAATAGCCAAAACATCAGGCTAGATCAAAACCAACAGGTTTGGGTACCACTTTTGCACACCCTGCTGCCCAACTTCAGAAGTAAATTACCCCTTTTGGAAGTACTACAGTAGTATGAAAAGATATAAACAAACAAGACATGACAGCTGTCATTTACGTCTAATTAAAAAACTGCAACTTCTGAAGAAATGAGATGGCAGCATCACTGGAGCTTTCATCAATGAGTTGCAACAAGCTTCCCTGGGCAGGACCAATGGAGCGAGATACCAAATCTCCCACACTGTGCCAGCAAAGCGCGTCTGGAGCAAACATGTTGACAAGACCACACGGACACACTTTTGCAGAGGGGCCTCACTTGGGCTGTCCCCTGCACCGGGGCTCTGCTGACCACAGCGGTGCTACAGGATCCCTGGCGGGGCTTAGACCAGCATCATGTTGAAGAAATGACTGCTCCTTACCAGCTCAGGACTCATCCTTAGGCTACTGCTGAAGCCAAAGCCAACTCAGACTAAGTCCTAAGGTCACAGGCTAACAGCAGGAGTATGGAGTGTTTGGGGTTTTTTTGTTTTTTTGTTGTTTGTTTTGTTTTTATAAACAAGCAATAACACGACATCCAGGCCAACCTGGTCTATAGAACGCTCAGCCTTTGAGGTGACTGGAAAACAAATTAAACATAAATCCTTTTTCACACTCTTCCAGAGCACTTCCATTATTTCCTAGAAGAATATAAAAATATTATAAATGCCAAATACTTATTTATTTTATATGAAGGGGAAACAATCAGAAGAATGAGAATTAAACAAAAAAGAAAACAGCAAGACTGATTTTTGTCTTGCTACCAAAATAAAGAAACTATCCTAAAAGTCACTATTGATATGGAGGAACTCACAAAAAAAGGAGGTGATTGTTTAGCAGAGAGAAGCAGTTAATTGCTTCAGACACTCGATGGCACAGAACCAATCTTTAAATAATGCACAGCGCCACAGTCAATACAAGCCTCTAATTCAGTCTGGAAATCCTGCTGCTGCACATGAATCATTTCAGGCATGGTCCTACAGCGCACAACTGCAGCTGATGCTCAACCAAATTGCATCCCATCAATCAAAAGCTGTGCAATCAATTAGCCAACAAACAAAGCACACTGCCTCCATCACTCTGGATGCTGGTTAAAAGTGTTATGAGTCCATATATTTTGTTGAGGGTTTTGTTTGGCTAGGTTTTTTTGGTTCTGGACTTCTTTTTCTTTTCTTTTTTTTTTTTGGAGGGGGAAGTAGCAATTATCTGCCTTTCTTTGCAGAATATAACTCTTCTTTATTAGATACGTATTAAAATACTATGATAGACAATTGTTAACAAGGACAGCATGTATTTTCAGAACAGAATTGTTATGCTAATAAAAATACATTTTCTGTAAAAGGGAACCAATTTAGAAAAAATAAATAAATCACAGCAAGGTTCTGTCAAAAGATGCACTAACCAGCCGGTACTGACACTGAGTCAGCAGCCATGGGAAGGTTATCCTAAACAACCAGCTAAAAATAGTGTGTGGCTGACAAATCATGGGCAGTGCAACGGGGATACAATCTTCAATTACAGGAGCTTTATATTTGCAGACAAGCAAGATCAGAGAAAAAAAAAAAAAAGACACTTAGACACTTCCACGAACACAAGACTTGGGTTTATTCAGTTTTATTCTCTCCCCTTAAATTGCCCTAGGAACAGAGCATTTAGTCTTCACCTGACACAGAAAGTTAAAACTGAACCTTTTGAGGTCTTACTGGTGCACAGGCAGGATAAAATACAGCTCATACTTCCACAGCTCATTTTTGAGGCACAGAGTCACTAACAATAAAACTTGACCTCGTTGGGAAAAGACATACATAAAAACCAGACAGCAGAACACAAAGCACAATAAAAGTGAGTAGTAGCTTAAGATCTCAGCCATGGAAGAAAGTGAAGAGATTCTACACAACTTCACAGCCACTGAGTAAAATCCCAATACATATTTCACTCCTGTGTGAAACTGAAAAGTTACTACCTGCAGTACCTGGGAGAACTGATATTGTCCACTACAAAAACAGATATTCAAGCAGTCTGCGCCTGCTAAAGAATCAGTATTTCTCCAGAAGTTTCCACAGCCTGAAAGATCTGCTTACTTCCACCACTACACTTCAGGAAGTCTGGATGTAGCTGTCACTGAGCAAACGTGTTATTTCTTGATAACACAGTTGAAATTTGGACATAATTCAAACTTTAATGTTACACAACTCAGGCTCCAGACAGTATTAATTCCAAAGTGCCAAGCCTGAAGAAAAAAAACCACACATCTCAAGACATGTAGATCATGTCAGACATCCATAAAGCCAAACCATTTGGGAGAATTACATACTCAAGAAGTCAAACTGATGACCTGGAAAACAAGCTGCGATTAAGAGATACCAGTTCCAGTTGCATTTCTAAAAGGCACAAAGGCCAGACACATAAGTTTTTACTATTGCCCACTTTCCGATAGAATTATATAACACTTCATGCTTACTAATTTCCCGAGCTTCAATGTGTCTTTATAAAGGCTTATGCAATAGATAGTCCTTGGACTTCTTTGACCTTAATTCAGATTTTAAGTGTGGATAGGAGATAATCCTGAAACTTCTGCGTAACAGGAGGAATTAAAGTCTTCACCACATCCCCACCACTAATACCATTGACAAGACCGGAACAGGTTGCCCGGAGACGTGGTGGAAGCCTCATCCCTGGAAGTTTTTAAGGTCAGGCTGGATGGGGCTCTGAGCAACCTGGTCTAGTGGGGGATGTCCCTGCCCATGGTGGGTGGGTTGGAACTAGATGATCTTTAAGGTCCCTTCCAACCCTGACAATTCTATGATTCTATGATTCTAAGACCCAAGACTTAGCTGACTAAGCTGCAGGTGGCTGAGCGGGGCCAGATCCCTGGTTTTCCGTGCAGGGTTGCAAGAGAGTCCCAGAATGGCTGCTCTAACAGTCAGAGATATCTCACAGCAAGAACAAGCAACATCCATCTTTTGACCCCACCCTGAGCAAAATAAGTTGTGCTTTATTTCTCAGCACCCAAGGGCAGAAGAATCATAGAATCACAGAATGTCTTAGGTTGGAAGGGACCTTAGAGATCATCTCATCTAAATTCCCTGCTGTGGGCAGGGATGCCCTTAACTAGACCAGGTTGCTCAAGGCCTCATCCAACCTGGCCTTGAACATCTCCAGGGAAGGGGCATCCACAACCTCTCTGGGCAATCTATGTCAGAGTCTTGCCACCCCCATACTGAAGAATTTCTTCATAAGATCATTTAAACCTCTTCTCTTTCAATTTAAATCCATTTCCCCATGTCTTGTCACTGGACACTCTTGTTAAAAGCCCCTCTCCGGCCTTCCTGTAGGTTCCCTTCAGGTACTGGAAGGCAGTTGTAAGGTCCCCCCAGAGTCTTCTCTTCTCCAGGCTGAACAATCCCAGCTCCCTCAGCCTGTCCTCGTAGCAGAGGTGCTCTAGCCTCTGCATCATCTTTGTGGCCTCCTCTGAACTCATTCCAACAGATCCATATCCCTTTAATGGTGGGGACACCAGAACTGGACGCAGTATTCAAGGTGGGGTCTCACAAGAGCAGAGTAAAGGGAGAGAATCGCCTCCCTTGATCTGCTGGCCACGGTCCTCTTAATGTGTCCCAGGATATGGTCAGCCTTCAAAGAACCACAGCTTCTGTGGTAATAGCTGACAGATGGACAAGAGCTGCTGAAAACTCAGCTCAAATAGGACCAAGACAGTGCTAGTGTCTTGAAAAAGAGCAAGAGAAAATCCAACACATCCCTCCCCAGTTGGCAGTGCTGATGTAAGCCTACGAATGTTCACACGTTTGCTAAAATCCAGCCTGCTCCTGGTTGGTCATGAAGCAGGTTTTGGCCAGAAGATAACACCTTCCCCTCATGCAGCTGTGACCACAAAACACCTGCCTATGAGGAAAGTCGTGTTTTCCAGTTAGAAAATGCATCTAAGAGCCAAAACACACGACTAAGTCAACAGGTCTTACTTCCAGCTTAGAAAGAACACTGCTGAGCTGCCACAGACCATGCTGAAACAAACCTTGACCTCTGCTCTGAGCTCCCTGCATCTCCTCACCTGTGCTACACAAACGTTTCACACTGGCCCAGAAGGATCACTGCTGGTCTTAATGCACTAATGTCCACGGATTTCCCTGGGGAATTAAGGCATCAGACATCTCCAAGTCCTGAACAGATGAAACATTCATTTTCCAGATCCCAGAGCACTTGCAGTCTCAACTACTGGGCACCCATGGTAAACTTTACAATCCAGTTCACACTGCCACATGTTTCATGCTGTCAGTCACCACCAGGCTTCTAGTAATTAAAAGCATTTAGCAAAAGAGTATCTTACACAGACTAAACTCGAACCTTTCCCCTTTTTAACGCATACAACAGACATAATACAGTTAAAGGGCTATTTTAACACAAGCAAGGTTATCTTGACAAAAAACTGCTGCCTGCTTTTTCCACAGAGCCTTCTCAGGCTATCGAGTAACTTGGGAGGGCAAATCTCAGGCACTGGAACACATGTTCCAGCCTTGATTCTGCAGTGAAACAATCTGACAGCATACAAATCCAGTCTGTATCCATGAGGGAAAGCAGAAAGGCAGACAAGAGCCTGTGACAATTCATGCCTCTCCTCTGAGCTACTATTCTCTTACCTAGAGAACAGCTTCTAAAAATGCTCACATTGCAATTTTACTCTGATTATGTGCATATTAACAGCAGAAATCAATACGAACAGCCCCTAAAGTAACAAAGTTAAAAGATTTAGCATTTCAAGAATGGTATTGCTTTTTTAAGCACTTGTGTGAGGGACACCAGAGGTTCAAGTGAAGCAAGCAACAGCTAAAACTGGCTTTAACATGGCAACACTCTCCCAAATGATTTTTCATTTCAATCAAAACTGGCAGGACAGTACTATCAGTATTGAAAAAGCATCCTGCCACCACAGGGCAACCGGGTTTGTTTTGCTCAGTGGTTTGAGCGTGGTGCTGACAACAATGACAACACTGAGGTCACGGGTTTGATTCCCGCTCGGTCCCCACGTGTTGCCTGGTCTAGTCGAGAGGTGGTATCCCTGCCCATGACAGGGAGGTTGGATTAAATGATCTCTAAGGTCCCTTCCAACCTAGGCCATTCTAGGATTCTATGATTTTATGCCAGTGCCCAGCCAAGGCACGGATGGCACAACACAGCAGCAGTCAGGCATTCTTGCAGGGGATGCACTGAAAGGATGAAGGAGAGAAGGGATTGCAGCAAAAGAGAGAGGCAAAAGTTCAGCAACCCAGGTCACCACTCAGACACACTAATTCAAGTCATTCAAAGCTCCTGGGAGTTTCCCTCCTCTGTTTATACTTCCCAGCCCCAGCAAACGAGCAGTTCCTCTCTCTGACCCCTGCGGTGGTTAGCAGGCCAGACTGAGCCAGCACAATGAATTGACGTAAACACGTGCAGATAACCCATGGCGTTATCTCTCCACCTTCCTTCTGCCACACCTTTCCCTTCTGTCCTACCCAGCCATTCCCTGTGATGGCTTATTTATTTCTGTGCAGAGGGCCTGAATGCAGCGGCACCGGTACTGCAGCATACCTGGCAGGGAGCGCTGCGCCGTGCGGGCTCTGCAGCACTGCTCTAACACCCAGAGGAGAGAGGGGACACCGATTTCCATTCCTGCAGCCTCATCAAACTGTTCTGCTGCAAGCACGTTAACTCAGTTCCAGAAAGGTATGGCCACAGAAAGATTGCTGCGTGAAGACGGGGGGAAGGAAGGGAAGAGAGAGATGAGACAGAAGGTCAAACCACACAAACCTAATTATGCAAAATCCAAAGAGAATGCAGTAACTAGTCCCTGAAGCATCAAGGGTAAGAAGCGTAGCTAGGACTGGGTGAGTCTCACTCCTCCACCTAAACCAATGCCTGGTCTTTGAGAGCAGCTACGGTCAGTAATACTGGGCAGACCATTGCCCTGAAGGCAACAGAAACCTCAGCTGTCTAGGTCCACTTCCATGAAAGCCAGGCTTCTCATTTTATACAACTGGAACTTGGACTATACCCAGAGACTAAAAAGAAGGGGGAAAAATCATAAACAAAAGCTTTTTAAAACCAAATGTTTATCTAAGTGTGAAGTTTTCAATTACTTCCTCCATCTCTGGAAGGAGGACCTTATTTCCAGAGCTTGTTATCAACTGGAAGTGTACGTGTCTCCCATCCTAAAAGGTCACATCTCTTAAATTGAAAAACTGAACTCCCAAAACAAAGGCTCACTTTAAGCAGTATCACGTGCATCCAGATTCAAGCTATAAAAAAAAGAATGTTCTTTCACATTTTCTTGAGCTCTCCCCCGAAGTTTTTTAAGGAATTCTGCATCATTAGAGACAAGAGTAAAGTTTTATGTGAAAGCTGTAATTTACTGCTTAGTGCTGGCTCTTGGCATCTTGGTATAAACTGAAAAGAATTCAGACCACAATAATAAAACCAGAGTGAATTATTACATACAGGAAGATGGGAAGAGCTAACTATGGCACGTGGTATGGTGCAGCATCACTAGTGATAGCATGAATGCGAGAGTGTCATGCCTCAAGGAAGATGAATTAGTTAGGGTTACTCAGCACAATTAAGGAATTGAATACTTAAATACCAGGAAAAGCTTAGCTTTGCAAAGAAAAGTGATCCAAGACATTTCACAGAGCATACAGCGAACACCAGGCAAGTCAGTGGAGGCAGTCTGCATTTTTCTGTCTAATGACCAGGCTGCCTTTGATCCCCAAGCAAAGAGCTGATACATACCACCTCTTCTTCCAGAGCAGGCAGCAATCCTGTCTGTGGTCAGTGAACCCAGGTAAGGCATGCCTACACTGGAAATCTGATCTGAATTTCAGCAGAAACAAACAAAATCAATTTGAAAATTCCAGGCTCTCACACACCACTGAAGGAAGGTATTCCCCAGCTCCATGCTCTGTTTCTCTATGGGTAAGCAATAGCTTATTCATTTTATAAACCTGGTAAGAAATCAAAATCATGGATGATTTTTACAAGGCACTCTCCTAAGACTAAAGAAATTCTTTTTACTCATCAAAAGTATGCTTAACAAAGAGCATGAATTGCAGCTTGACTCCAGCCAGAGAGCCCTGTGGGAAATAGCTTCCAAACAGCAAAGAGCAGCCTTCACCTACGGTTCACCTCCACTCTTTTCTTTCTCTAGCCTGCAAACAGCGTTCCCTGGTTTGAGTTCAGTCCCGCTACAACACTGCAGCCACAATCTGACTTTGATGCTGTCCTCACCAGAACACTTTATGCCCAGCCAGGACCACAGGCAGGAGCAGCACAACAGACCTAAGAGCTATAGGCAAGGTACGGGGGGGATGCTTTTATCACCTCAACTGCTCACTACAATAAGCAGTACTGAACCAAGAGTTATACTCCCTTTGTCACTGCTATAAGCCCCCCACCCCTAGCCTCCACGACCTTTACCAAGCAATGCTAACATTAGATAGAGAGTTTTGGCAAAGCATGAAACCTAGGATTTTTTTAAGATCAAGTTACATGCTTTGGCTGTAGGCTCAGCTGACGCCAACTTACAAGCCTCCATGATTTAAGTCAGCCAGCTCTGAGTTTTGAGTATTAATAATTTGAAGTTTACAGAGGCATCATATATTTGCCCAAGTGAAAAAGTGCTATCGTGCTTTTTTATGTCAGCAATAATTCTGCTTGCAAAGTTCCCTGTTCCCTTAAGGTTTCAACCAATTTAGTAGGGGAAGCATAGACAAGAGCAATCTCAGATCAAGTTTATGGCAAACACAAGATCCCAAGTGCATTTTCACAGGCTAGACCTGTGTGCACACATACCCGATCCAAAGTTGCCACACCTCACATGAAATTAAACAAAACATTGAGAAATCACTATGTGGTGGCCGAGGCATTAAGGAAGAGATGAAACCCCTGCATGTAGAAACCACAACGTCAGCACAGGACTAATACCAGAGGGAAAGCCCTATCTCCAAGCAGAAACCAAGTAAAGCTAATTTATCCTAATCTATATAAAGCAAACACGTGCATTTGTTATAAAACACGACAACTTTTTTGAGCAGCAAGCTAATCTGTCTTTTAGTTGTCAGCAATGATGCTGTGCTTTCTTTGCCCACAGAAAGCCAAATTTGTTTCCTACTTCTGAAATGTTCTTGCTGTCATTAACTTTGTAATTTGCAACACAGACCTGTCTAGTTCCCTGCTCAAGAGCCAGAGGAAAACAGGTTGTCGTGGACTTGACGTCTCACAAAGGTGACGATGTAAGATGTATAAAACCAAAATTCCCAGAAAACATTCCATTACCAACAAACTCCCATTAGCTCCTCTCTCAGAGCGAGAAGGGAAAGCAGTTTTTCTTTTCTACAATTTTACACTTATCCTTTGGCGAATGTCTTACCTCCTCCTTTGACTGCGAAACAAAGGCGTGTTCCTCATTATGAGGATGAAAGGGCATAAGATACTCGTCGTGTATGTTTACATCAGCACTGTGTTACTGACACAGGCTCACACCTCCATGACACACTTTTTCCCTACTTTTTGCATACATCATTTACACAGTGCAGTACCAGATTAGTTAACTTCAAGCAAGAGGAAAAACATATTGGTGGTAGAATACCAAAAAAAATACTGTTTGGGATGACCTGTTGAACTCTCTTACTTCCCTTAATCCATGAAAGGAGGCTTTCCTTTAACTCCCCAGCTCCATGCTATGCTACCATAAATGACACATTCCAGCATGATTTTTTCCTTTTTTGTATCATTGCATAAATTTATAACTTAATGGCTTCAGGGCAGGAAGTCTTCATTTTATCACATAATAAGCATAGTTAGCTTGCAAAACAGTAAATTTACTGTTCTCAAACACAGACCAGGCAGGCCTTCTACAACCTAAGAAAAGGCATGGAGTGACCTTGACCACCACACTTGCTAGCAAAGTTTCAGGAAAGATATCAAAAAAGATGCTTCTATCCTCCATCACGGATTTTCTCTCCGTTGAGAGCAAAAATTCATCTGGCTTTGCTGAGGCAAATCTCATGCATCCAAGGGAAAAAAAAAAGATTCCTTTAGTCTGTATTTACTTAGACTAAAGTTTGCAAAGAGTTATCCTTCATCAATGGGTCATTTGGTTGAAAGGGTATATTAATGTGACTAGCAAAAAAAAACCACAAGCAAACCAATTTTGATAGAACTGGAATATTTCTTGGTCCTCAGCCAAAACAGGAGACAAAGTCCAGCTGATCCTACAGGCACATCTGGGCACAGATGCTCCAAAGCGAAACGCCAGTCAGTCATCTACACATCTAGACACATCCCTCAGGACTCACGGCATAAAAGCAAGCACAAAGGTTCCAAATACAACCCAGCATCTAAGCAATGCCAAGAAAAACACATAAAACTTTCGATCCACTGAACCACAGATATTTTTATTACGGGGAAAGGACTAAAACCATTGCCCGCGTTCTGCAATCCAAATGGAGAAGCCAAGCATGGCTGCTCCTACTGCCACACACTCTGCAATTCAAGAGCATTCACAAAAAAAATACTTAAAAAAAATAAATAAATATCAATTTATGTCTATTCACTGAGACCTGACAAATTTTGATTCCCCTCTCAGGACACCTATTGCCTAAAGGGGAAAAGCCGCAGCAATTTTCCAGCAGGCCAAGAAATTCAGCCTCACGCACCCGCCCCAACCCCCTGCCACATGGATCCATCGCTTGTGCTTCAGCTTTCTTTGTTTAATTTTGATTTCCTACGCTTTCCCAACTAACCAGGGAGGTGCAGCTGTTCAAGTCTCCCTAAAAAAAAAAATAATAATAAAAATTCAAGGCGGAAGGCAGCCCTCCTGCCTACACACGCCCGAGCAAAACTTGCACCTGGCAATGTCAAGGTCGTGGCAATTCTCCTCGGACCATCAGTTCCCAAACTGTTTTAACAAACCACAGAGGGGTTCGCCCCAG